>NC_143033.1:59505000-59683205 GCF_057628025.1 Oncorhynchus mykiss | reverse complement strand
AAATCTAGAAAAAAAATCTAGAAAAAAATCTAGAAAAAAATCTAGAAAAAAAATCTAGAAAAAAAATCTAGAAAAAAAATCTAGAAAAAAAATCTAGAAAAAAATCTAGAAAAAAAATCTAGAAAAAAAATCTAGAAAAAAAATCTAGACAAAAAATCTAGAAAAAAAATATTGAAAAAAATCTAGAAAAAAAATCTAGAAAAAAATCTAGAAAAAAATCTAGAAAAAAAATCTAGAAAAAAAATCTAGAAAAAAAATCTAGAAAAAAAATCTAGAAAAAAATCTAGAAAAAAAATCTAGAAAAAAAATCTAGAAAAAAAATCTAGACAAAAAATCTAGAAAAAAAATATTGAAAAAAATCTAGAAAAAAAATATTTAAAAAAATCTAGAAAAAAAATCTAGAAAAAAAATCTAGAAAAAAAATCTAGAAAAAAAATCTAGAAAAAAAATCTAGAAAAAAAATCTAGAAAAAAATCTAGAAAAAAATCTAGAAAAAAAATCTAGAAAAAAAATCTAGAAAAAAAATCTAGAAAAAAAATCTAGAAAAAAATCTAGAAAAAAAATCTAGAAAAAAAATCTAGAAAAAAAATCTAGACAAAAAATCTAGAAAAAAAATATTGAAAAAAATCTAGAAAAAAAATCTAGACAAAAAATCTAGAAAAAAAATCTTGAAAAAAATCTAGAAAAAAAATCTAGAAAAAAAATCTAGAAAAAAATCTAGAAAAAAATTCTTGAAAAAAAATCTAGAAAAAAAATCTAGACAAAAAATCTAGAAAAAAAATCTAGACAAAAAATCTAGAAAAAAAATCTAGACAAAAAATCTAGAAAAAAAATCTAGAAAAAAAATCTAGAAAAAAATCTAGAAAAAAATTCTTGAAAAAAAATCTAGAAAAAAAATCTAGAAAAAAAATCTAGAAAAAAATCTAGAAAAAAAATCTAGAAAAAAAATCTAGAAAAAAAATCTAGAAAAAAAATCTAGAAAAAAATCTAGAAATAAAATATATAAAATAAATCTAGAAAAAAATCTTGAAAAAAAATCTAGAAAAAAAATATAGAAAAAAAATCTAGAAAAAAAATCTAGAAAAAAAATCTAGAAAAAAATCTAGAAAAAAAATCTAGAAAAAAAATCTAGAAAAAAAATCTAGAAAAAAAATCTAGAAAAAAATCTAGAAATAAAATCTATAAAAAAAATCTAGAAAACAAATCTAGAAAAATATCTAGAAAAAAAATCTAGACAAAAAATCTAGAAAAAAAATCTAGAAAAAAATCTAGAAAAAAAATCTTGAAAAAAAATCTTGAAAAAAAATCTTGAAAAAAAATCTAGAAAAAAATCTAGAAAAAAAATCTAGAAAAAAAATCTAGACAAAAAATCTAGAAAAAAAATCTAGACAAAAAATCTAGAAAAAAAATCTAGAAAAAAATCTAGAAAAAAAATCTAGAAAAAAATCTAGAAAAAAAATCTTGAAAAAAATCTAGAAAAAAAATCTAGAAAAAAAATCTAGAAAAAAATCTAGAAAAAAAATCTAGAAAAAAAATCTAGAAAAAAAATCTAGAAAAAAAATCTAGAAAAAAATCTAGAAAAAAAATCTAGAAAAAAAATCTAGAAAAAAAATCTAGAAAAAAAATCTAGAAAAAAATCTAGAAAAAAAATGTAGAAAAAAAATCTAGAAAAAAAATCTAGACAAAAAATCTAGAAAAAAAATATTGAAAAAAATCTAGAAAAAAAATATTGAAAAAAATCTAGAAAAAAAATCTAGAAAAAAAATCTAGAAAAAAAATCTAGAAAAAAAATCTAGAAAAAAATCTAGAAAAAAAATCTAGAAAAAAAATCTAGAAAAAAAATCTAGAAAAAAAATCTAGAAAAAAAATCTAGAAAAAAAATCTAGACAAAAAATCTAGAAAAAAAATATTGAAAAAAATCTAGAAAAAAAATCTAGAAAAAAAATCTAGAAAAAAATCTAGAAAAAAATTCTTGAAAAAAAATCTAGAAAAAAAATCTAGAAAAAAAATCTAGAAAAAAATCTAGAAAAAAAATCTAGAAAAAAAATCTAGAAAAAAAATCTAGAAAAAAAATCTAGAAAAAAATCTAGAAATAAAATATATAAAATAAATCTAGAAAAAAATCTTGAAAAAAAATCTAGAAAAAAATCTAGAAAAAAAATCTAGAAAAAAAATCTAGAAAAAAAATCTAGACAAAAAATCTAGAAAAAAATTCTTGAAAAAAAATCTAGAAAAAAAATCTAGAAAAAAAATCTAGAAAAAAATCTAGAAAAAAAATCTAGAAAAAAAATCTAGAAAAAAAATCTAGAAAAAAAATCTAGAAAAAAATCTAGAAATAAAATCTATAAAAAAAATCTAGAAAAAAATCTAGAAATAAAATATATAAAATAAATCTAGAAAAAAATCTTGAAAAAAAATCTAGAAAAAAATCTAGAAAAAAAATCTAGAAAAAAAATCTAGAAAAAAAATCTAGACAAAAAATCTAGAAAAAAATTCTTGAAAAAAAATCTAGAAAAAAAATCTAGAAAAAAAATCTAGAAAAAAATCTAGAAAAAAAATCTAGAAAAAAAATCTAGAAAAAAAATCTAGAAAAAAAATCTAGAAAAAAATTATTGAAAAAAAATCTAGAAAAAAAATCTAGAAAAAAAATCTAGAAAAAAATCTAGAAAAAAATTATTGAAAAAAAATCTAGAAAAAAAATCTAGAAAAAATCTAGAAAAAAATCTAGAAAAAAAATCTAGAAAAAAAATCTAGAAAAAAAATCTAGAAAAAAAATCTAGAAAAAAATCTAGAAATAAAATCTATAAAAAAAATCTAGAAAAAAAATCTAGAAAAATATCTAGAAAAAAAATCTAGACAAAAAATCTAGAAAAAAAATCTTGAAAAAAAATCTAGAAAAAAATCTAGAAAAAAAATCTAGAAAAAAAATCTAGACAAAAAATCTAGAAAAAAAATCTAGACAAAAAATCTAGAAAAAAAATCTAGAAAAAAATCTAGAAAAAAAATCTAGAAAAAAAATCTAGAAAAAAATCTAGAAAAAAATTCTTGAAAAAAATCTAGAAAAAAAATCTAGAAAAAAAATCTAGAAAAAAATCTAGAAAAAAAATCTAGAAAAAAAATCTAGAAAAAAATCTAGAAAAAAATCTAGAAAAAAAATCTAGAAAAAAAATCTAGAAAAAAAATCTAGAAAAAAAATCTAGAAAAAAAATCTAGAAAAAAATCTAGAAAAAAATCTAGAAAAAAAATCTAGAAAAAAAATCTAGAAAAAAAATCTAGAAAAAAAATCTAGAAAAAAATCTAGAAAAAAAATCTATAAAATAAATCTAGAAAAAAATCTAGAAAAAAAATCTAGAAAAAAAATCTAGAAAAAAATCTAGAAAAAAAATCTAGAAAAATATCTAAAAAAAAAATCTAGACAAAAAATCTAGAAAAAAAATCTTGAAAAAAATCTAGAAAAAAATCTAGAAAAAAAATCTAGAAAAAAATCTAGAAAAAAAAACTAGAAAAAAAATCTAGAAAAAAAATCTAGAAAAAAAATCTAGAAAAAAATCTAGAAAAAAATCTAGAAAAAAAATCTAGAAAAAAAATCTAGAAAAAAAATCTAGAAAAAAAATCTAGAAAAAAATCTAGAAAAAAAATCTATAAAATAAATCTAGAAAAAAATCTAGAAAAAAAATCTAGAAAAAAAATCTAGAAAAAAATCTAGAAAAAAAATCTAGAAAAAAATCTAGAAAAAAAATCTAGAAAAAAAATCTAGAAAAAAAATCTAGAAAAAAATCTAGAAATAAAATATATAAAATAAATCTAGAAAAAAATCTTGAAAAAAAATCTAGAAAAAAATCTAGAAAAAAAATCTAGAAAAAAAATCTAGAAAAAAAATCTAGACAAAAAATCTAGAAAAAAATTCTTGAAAAAAAATCTAGAAAAAAAATCTAGAAAAAAAATCTAGAAAAAAATCTAGAAAAAAAATCTAGAAAAAAAATCTAGAAAAAAAATCTAGAAAAAAAATCTAGAAAAAAATCTAGAAATAAAATCTATAAAAAAAATCTAGAAAAAAAATCTAGAAAAATATCTAGAAAAAAAATCTAGAAAAAAAATCTAGAAAAAAAATCTAGAAAAAAATCTAGAAAAAAAATCTAGAAAAAAAATCTAGAAAAAAAATCTAGACAAAAAATCTAGAAAAAAATTCTTGAAAAAAAATCTAGAAAAAAAATCTAGAAAAAAAATCTAGAAAAAAATCTAGAAAAAAAATCTAGAAAAAAAATCTAGAAAAAAAATCTAGAAAAAAAATCTAGAAAAAAATCTAGAAATAAAATCTATAAAAAAAATCTAGAAAAAAAATCTAGAAAAATATCTAGAAAAAAAATCTAGAAAAAAAATCTAGAAAAAAAATCTAGAAAAAAAATCTAGAAAAAAAATCTAGAAAAAAATCTAGAAATAAAATCTATAAAAAAAATCTAGAAAAAAATCTAGAAAAAAAATATTGAAAAAAAATCTAGACAAAAAATCTAGAAAAAAAATCTTGAAAAAAATCTAGAAAAAAAATCTAGAAAAAAAATCTAGAAAAAAATCTAGAAAAAAATTATTGAAAAAAAATCTAGAAAAAAAATCTAGAAAAAAGCTAGAAAAAAATCTAGAAAAAAAATCTAGAAAAAAAATCTAGAAAAAAAATCTAGAAAAAAAATCTAGAAAAAAATCTAGAAATAAAATCTATAAAAAAAATCTAGAAAAAAAATCTAGAAAAATATCTAGAAAAAAAATCTAGACAAAAAATCTAGAAAAAAAATCTTGAAAAAAAATCTAGAAAAAAATCTAGAAAAAAAATCTAGAAAAAAAATCTAGACAAAAAATCTAGAAAAAAAATCTAGAAAAAAAATCTAGAAAAAAAATCTAGAAAAAAATCTAGAAAAAAATCTAGAAAAAAAATCTAGAAAAAAAATCTAGAAAAAAAATCTAGAAAAAAAATCTAGAAAAAAATCTAGAAAAAAAATCTATAAAATAAATCTAGAAAAAAATCTAGAAAAAAAATCTAGAAAAAAAATCTAGAAAAAAATCTAGAAAAAAAATCTAGAAAAATATCTAAAAAAAAAATCTAGACAAAAAATCTAGAAAAAAAATCTTGAAAAAAATCTAGAAAAAAATCTAGAAAAAAAATCTAGAAAAAAAATCTAGAAAAAACATCTAGAAAAAAAATCTAGACAAAAAATCTAGAAAAAAAATCTAGAAAAAAATCTAGAAAAAAAATCTAGAAAAAAAATCTAGAAAAAAATCTAGAAAAAAAATCTAGAAAAAAAATCTAGAAAAAAAATCTAGAAAAAAAATCTAGAAAAAAATCTAGAAATAAAATCTAGAAAAAAAATCTAGAAAAAAAATCTAGAAAAATATCTAGAAAAAAAATCTAGAAAAAAAATCTAGAAAAAAAATCTAGAAAAAAAATCTAGAAAAAAAATCTAGAAAAAAATCTAGAAATAAAATCTATAAAAAAAATCTAGAAAAAAATCTAGAAAAAAAATATTGAAAAAAAATCTAGACAAAAAATCTAGAAAAAAAATCTTGAAAAAAATCTAGAAAAAAAATCTAGAAAAAAAATCTAGAAAAAAATCTAGAAAAAAATTATTGAAAAAAAATCTAGAAAAAAAATCTAGAAAAAAGCTAGAAAAAAATCTAGAAAAGAAATCTAGAAAAAAAATCTAGAAAAAAAATCTAGAAAAAAAATCTAGAAAAAAATCTAGAAATAAAATCTATAAAAAAAATCTAGAAAAAAAATCTAGAAAAATATCTAGAAAAAAAATCTAGACAAAAAATCTAGAAAAAAAATCTTGAAAAAAAATCTAGAAAAAAATCTAGAAAAAAAATCTAGAAAAAAAATCTAGACAAAAAATCTAGAAAAAAAATCTAGACAAAAAATCTAGAAAAAAAATCTAGAAAAAAATCTAGAAAAAAAATCTAGAAAAAAAATCTAGAAAAAAATCTAGAAAAAAATTCTTGAAAAAAATCTAGAAAAAAAATCTAGAAAAAAAATCTAGAAAAAAATCTAGAAAAAAAATCTAGAAAAAAAATCTAGAAAAAAATCTAGAAAAAAATCTAGAAAAAAAATCTAGAAAAAAAATCTAGAAAAAAAATCTAGAAAAAAAATCTAGAAAAAAAATCTAGAAAAAAATCTAGAAAAAAATCTAGAAAAAAAATCTAGAAAAAAAATCTAGCAAAAAAAATCTAGAAAAAAAATCTAGAAAAAAATCTAGAAAAAAAATCTATAAAATAAATCTAGAAAAAAATCTAGAAAAAAAATCTAGAAAAAAAATCTAGAAAAAAATCTAGAAAAAAAATCTAGAAAAATATCTAAAAAAAAAATCTAGACAAAAAATCTAGAAAAAAAATCTTGAAAAAAATCTAGAAAAAAATCTAGAAAAAAAATCTAGAAAAAAAATCTAGAAAAAACATCTAGAAAAAAAATCTAGACAAAAAATCTAGAAAAAAAATCTAGAAAAAAATCTAGAAAAAAAATCTAGAAAAAAAATCTAGAAAAAAAATCTAGAAAAAAAATCTAGAAAAAAATCTAGAAAAAAATCTAGAAAAAAAATCTAGAAAAAAAATCTAGAAAAAAAATCTAGAAAAAAAATCTAGAAAAAAATCTAGAAAAAAAATCTATAAAATAAATCTAGAAAAAAATCTAGAAAAAAAATCTAGAAAAAAAATCTAGAAAAAAATCTAGAAAAAAAATCTAGAAAAATATCTAGAAAAAAAATCTAGACAAAAAATCTAGAAAAAAAATCTAGAAAAAAATCTAGAAAAAAAATCTAGAAAAAAAATCTAGAAAAAAAATCTAGAAAAAAAATCTAGAAAAAAATCTAGAAAAAAATTCTTGAAAAAAAATCTAGAAAAAAAATCTAGAAAAAAAATCTAGAAAAAAATCTAGAAAAAAAATCTAGAAAAAAATCTAGAAAAAAATCTAGAAAAAAATCTAGAAAAAAAATCTAGAAAAAAAATCTAGAAAAAAAATCTAGAAAAAAAATCTAGAAAAAAATCTAGAAAAAAAATCTAGAAAAAAAATCTAGAAAAAAAATCTAGACAAAAAATCTAGAAAAAAATCTAGAAATAAAATCTATAAAATAAATCTAGAAAAAAATCTAGAAAAAAAATCTAGAAAAAAAATCTAGACAAAAAATCTAGAAAAAAAATCTTGAAAAAAATCTAGAAAAAAAATCTAGAAAAAAAATCTTGAAAAAAATCTAGAAAAAAAATCTAGAAAAAAAATCTAGAAAAAGATCTAGAAAAAAAATCTAGAAAAAAATCTAGAAAAAAAATCTAGAAAAAAAATTTAGAAAATAAATCTCGAAAAGAATCTAGAAAAAAAATCTAGAAAAAAAATCTAGAAAAAAATCTAGAAAAAAAATCTAGAAAAAAAATCTAGAAAAAAAATCTAGAAAAAAATCTAGAAAAAAATCTAGAAAAAAAATCTAGAAAAAAAATCTAGAAAAAAAATCTAGAAAAAAAATCTAGAAAAAAATCTAGAAAAAAAATCTAGAAAAAAAATCTAGAAAAAAAATCTAGACAAAAAATCTAGAAAAAAAATATTGAAAAAAATCTAGAAAAAAAATCTAGAAAAAAATCTAGAAAAAAATCTAGAAAAAAAATCTAGAAAAAAAATCTAGAAAAAAAATCTAGAAAAAAAATCTAGAAAAAAATCTAGAAAAAAAATCTAGAAAAAAAATCTAGAAAAAAAATCTAGACAAAAAATCTAGAAAAAAAATATTGAAAAAAATCTAGAAAAAAAATATTGAAAAAAATCTAGAAAAAAAATCTAGAAAAAAAATCTAGAAAAAAAATCTAGAAAAAAAATCTAGAAAAAAAATCTAGAAAAAAAATCTAGAAAAAAATCTAGAAAAAAATCTAGAAAAAAAATCTAGAAAAAAATATAGGAAAAAAATATTGAAAAAAAATCTAGACAAAAAATCTAGAAAAAAAATCTTGAAAAAAACCTAGAAAAAAAATCTAGAAAAAAAATCTAGAAAAAAATCTAGAAAAAAATTATTGAAAAAAAATCTAGAAAAAAAATCTAGAAAAAAGCTAGAAAAAAATCTAGAAAAGAAATCTAGAAAAAAAATCTAGAAAAAAAATCTAGAAAAAAAATCTAGAAAAAAATCTAGAAATAAAATCTATAAAAAAAATCTAGAAAAAAAATCTAGAAAAATATCTAGAAAAAAAATCTAGACAAAAAATCTAGAAAAAAAATCTTGAAAAAAAATCTAGAAAAAAATCTAGAAAAAAAATCTAGAAAAAAAATCTAGACAAAAAATCTAGAAAAAAAATCTAGACAAAAAATCTAGAAAAAAAATCTAGACAAAAAATCTAGAAAAAAAATATTGAAAAAAATCTAGAAAAAAAATCTAGAAAAAAAATCTAGAAAAAAAATCTAGACAAAAAATCTAGAAAAAAAATATTGAAAAAAATCTAGAAAAAAAATATTGAAAAAAATCTAGAAAAAAAATCTAGAAAAAAAATCTAGAAAAAAAATCTAGAAAAAAAATCTAGAAAAAAAATCTAGAAAAAAAATCTAGAAAAAAATCTAGAAAAAAATCTAGAAAAAAAATCTAGAAAAAAAATCTAGAAAAAAAATCTAGAAAAAAAATCTAGAAAAAAATCTAGAAAAAAAATCTAGAAAAAAAATCTAGAAAAAAAATCTAGACAAAAAATCTAGAAAAAAAATATTGAAAAAAATCTAGAAAAAAAATCTAGAAAAAAATCTAGAAAAAAATCTAGAAAAAAAATCTAGAAAAAAAATCTAGAAAAAAAATCTAGAAAAAAATCTAGAAATAAAATCTATAAAAAAAATCTAGAAAAAAAATCTAGAAAAATATCTAGAAAAAAAATCTAGAAAAAAAATCTAGAAAAAAAATCTAGAAAAAAAATCTAGAAAAAAAATCTAGAAAAAAATCTAGAAATAAAATCTATAAAAAAAATCTAGAAAAAAATCTAGAAAAAAAATATTGAAAAAAAATCTAGACAAAAAATCTAGAAAAAAAATCTTGAAAAAAATCTAGAAAAAAAATCTAGAAAAAAAATCTAGAAAAAAATCTAGAAAAAAATTATTGAAAAAAAATCTAGAAAAAAAATCTAGAAAAAAGCTAGAAAAAAATCTAGAAAAGAAATCTAGAAAAAAAATCTAGAAAAAAAATCTAGAAAAAAAATCTAGACAAAAAATCTAGAAAAAAATCTAGAAATAAAATCTATAAAATAAATCTAGAAAAAAATCTAGAAAAAAAATCTAGAAAAAAAATCTAGACAAAAAATCTAGAAAAAAATCTAGAAATAAAATCTATAAAATAAATCTAGAAAAAAATCTAGAAAAAAAATCTAGAAAAAAAATCTAGACAAAAAATCTAGAAAAAAAATCTTGAAAAAAATCTAGAAAAAAAATCTAGAAAAAAAAATCTTGAAAAAAATCTAGAAAAAAAATCTAGAAAAAAAATCTAGAAAAAGATCTAGAAAAAAAATCTAGAAAAAAATCTAGAAAAAAAATCTAGAAAAAAAATTTAGAAAATAAATCTCGAAAAGAATCTAGAAAAAAAATCTAGAAAAAAAATCTAGAAAAAAATCTAGAAAAAAATCTAGAAAAAAAATCTAGAAAAAAAATCTAGAAAAAAAATCTAGAAAAAAATCTAGAAATAAAATCTATAAAAAAAATCTAGAAAAAAAATCTAGAAAAATATCTAGAAAAAAAATCTAGAAAAAAAATCTAGAAAAAAAATCTAGAAAAAAAATCTAGAAAAAAAATCTAGAAAAAAATCTAGAAATAAAATCTAGAAAAAAAATCTAGAAAAAAATCTAGAAAAAAAATATTGAAAAAAAATCTAGACAAAAAATCTAGAAAAAAAATCTTGAAAAAAATCTAGAAAAAAAATCTAGAAAAAAAATCTAGAAAAAAATCTAGAAAAAAATTATTGAAAAAAAATCTAGAAAAAAAATCTAGAAAAAAGCTAGAAAAAAATCTAGAAAAGAAATCTAGAAAAAAAATCTAGAAAAAAAATCTAGAAAAAAAATCTAGACAAAAAATCTAGAAAAAAATCTAGAAATAAAATCTATAAAATAAATCTAGAAAAAAATCTAGAAAAAAAATCTAGAAAAAAAATCTAGACAAAAAATCTAGAAAAAAATCTAGAAATAAAATCTATAAAATAAATCTAGAAAAAAATCTAGAAAAAAAATCTAGAAAAAAAATCTAGAAAAAAAATCTAGAAAAAAAATCTTGAAAAAAATCTAGAAAAAAAATCTAGAAAAAAAAATCTTGAAAAAAATCTAGAAAAAAAATCTAGAAAAAAAATCTAGAAAAAGATCTAGAAAAAAAATCTAGAAAAAAATCTAGAAAAAAAATCTAGAAAAAAAATTTAGAAAATAAATCTCGAAAAGAATCTAGAAAAAAAATCTAGAAAAAAAATCTAGAAAAAAATCTAGAAAAAAAATCTAGAAAAAAAATCTAGAAAAAAAATCTAGAAAAAAATCTAGAAAAAAATCTAGAAAAAAAATCTAGAAAAAAAATCTAGAAAAAAAATCTAGAAAAAAAATCTAGAAAAAAATCTAGAAAAAAAATCTAGAAAAAAAATCTAGAAAAAAAATCTAGACAAAAAATCTAGAAAAAAAATATTGAAAAAAATCTAGAAAAAAAATCTAGAAAAAAATCTAGAAAAAAATCTAGAAAAAAAATCTAGAAAAAAAATCTAGAAAAAAAATCTAGAAAAAAAATCTAGAAAAAAATCTAGAAAAAAAATCTAGAAAAAAAATCTAGAAAAAAAATCTAGACAAAAAATCTAGAAAAAAAATATTGAAAAAAATCTAGAAAAAAAATATTGAAAAAAATCTAGAAAAAAAATCTAGAAAAAAAATCTAGAAAAAAAATCTAGAAAAAAAATCTAGAAAAAAAATCTAGAAAAAAATCTAGAAAAAAATCTAGAAAAAAAATCTAGAAAAAAAATCTAGAAAAAAAATCTAGAAAAAAAATCTAGAAAAAAATCTAGAAAAAAAATCTAGAAAAAAAATCTAGAAAAAAAATCTAGACAAAAAATCTAGAAAAAAAATATTGAAAAAAATCTAGAAAAAAAATCTAGAAAAAAATCTAGAAAAAAATCTAGAAAAAAAATCTAGAAAAAAAATCTAGAAAAAAAATCTAGAAAAAAATCTAGAAATAAAATCTAGAAAAAAAATCTAGAAAAAAAATCTAGAAAAATATCTAGAAAAAAAATCTAGAAAAAAAATCTAGAAAAAAAATCTAGAAAAAAAATCTAGAAAAAAAATCTAGAAAAAAATCTAGAAATAAAATCTATAAAAAAAATCTAGAAAAAAATATAGAAAAAAAATATTGAAAAAAAATCTAGACAAAAAATCTAGAAAAAAAATCTTGAAAAAAATCTAGAAAAAAAATCTAGAAAAAAAATCTAGAAAAAAATCTAGAAAAAAATTATTGAAAAAAAATCTAGAAAAAAAATCTAGAAAAAAGCTAGAAAAAAATCTAGAAAAGAAATCTAGAAAAAAAATCTAGAAAAAAAATCTAGAAAAAAAATCTAGAAAAAAATCTAGAAATAAAATCTATAAAAAAAATCTAGAAAAAAAATCTAGAAAAATATCTAGAAAAAAAATCTAGACAAAAAATCTAGAAAAAAAATCTTGAAAAAAAATCTAGAAAAAAATCTAGAAAAAAAATCTAGAAAAAAAATCTAGACAAAAAATCTAGAAAAAAAATCTAGACAAAAAATCTAGAAAAAAAATCTAGAAAAAAATCTAGAAAAAAAATCTAGAAAAAAAATCTAGAAAAAAATCTAGAAAAAAATTCTTGAAAAAAATCTAGAAAAAAAATCTAGAAAAAAAATCTAGAAAAAAATCTAGAAAAAAAATCTAGAAAAAAAATCTAGAAAAAAATCTAGAAAAAAATCTAGAAAAAAAATCTAGAAAAAAAATCTAGAAAAAAAATCTAGAAAAAAAATCTAGAAAAAAAATCTAGAAAAAAATCTAGAAAAAAATCTAGAAAAAAAATCTAGAAAAAAAATCTAGAAAAAAAATCTAGAAAAAAAATCTAGAAAAAAATCTAGAAAAAAAATCTATAAAATAAATCTAGAAAAAAATCTAGAAAAAAAATCTAGAAAAAAAATCTAGAAAAAAATCTAGAAAAAAAATCTAGAAAAATATCTAAAAAAAAAATCTAGACAAAAAATCTAGAAAAAAAATCTTGAAAAAAATCTAGAAAAAAATCTAGAAAAAAAATCTAGAAAAAAAATCTAGAAAAAACATCTAGAAAAAAAATCTAGACAAAAAATCTAGAAAAAAAATCTAGAAAAAAATCTAGAAAAAAAATCTAGAAAAAAAATCTAGAAAAAAAATCTAGAAAAAAAATCTAGAAAAAAATCTAGAAAAAAATCTAGAAAAAAAATCTAGAAAAAAAATCTAGAAAAAAAATCTAGAAAAAAAATCTAGAAAAAAATCTAGAAAAAAAATCTATAAAATAAATCTAGAAAAAAATCTAGAAAAAAAATCTAGAAAAAAAATCTAGAAAAAAATCTAGAAAAAAAATCTAGAAAAATATCTAGAAAAAAAATCTAGACAAAAAATCTAGAAAAAAAATCTAGAAAAAAATCTAGAAAAAAAATCTAGAAAAAAAATCTAGAAAAAAAATCTAGAAAAAAAATCTAGAAAAAAAATCTAGAAAAAAAATCTAGAAAAAAATCTAGAAAAAAATCTAGAAAAAAAATCTAGAAAAAAAATCTAGAAAAAAAATCTAGAAAAAAAATCTAGAAAAAAATCTAGAAAAAAAATCTAGAAAAAAAATCTAGAAAAAAAATCTAGACAAAAAATCTAGAAAAAAAATATTGAAAAAAATCTAGAAAAAAAATCTAGAAAAAAATCTAGAAAAAAATCTAGAAAAAAAATCTAGAAAAAAAATCTAGAAAAAAAATCTAGAAAAAAATCTAGAAATAAAATCTATAAAAAAAATCTAGAAAAAAAATCTAGAAAAATATCTAGAAAAAAAATCTAGAAAAAAAATCTAGAAAAAAAATCTAGAAAAAAAATCTAGAAAAAAAATCTAGAAAAAAATCTAGAAATAAAATCTATAAAAAAAATCTAGAAAAAAATCTAGAAAAAAAATATTGAAAAAAAATCTAGACAAAAAATCTAGAAAAAAAATCTTGAAAAAAATCTAGAAAAAAAATCTAGAAAAAAAATCTAGAAAAAAATCTAGAAAAAAATTATTGAAAAAAAATCTAGAAAAAAAATCTAGAAAAAAGCTAGAAAAAAATCTAGAAAAGAAATCTAGAAAAAAAATCTAGAAAAAAAATCTAGAAAAAAAATCTAGACAAAAAATCTAGAAAAAAATCTAGAAATAAAATCTATAAAATAAATCTAGAAAAAAATCTAGAAAAAAAATCTAGAAAAAAAATCTAGACAAAAAATCTAGAAAAAAATCTAGAAATAAAATCTATAAAATAAATCTAGAAAAAAATCTAGAAAAAAAATCTAGAAAAAAAATCTAGACAAAAAATCTAGAAAAAAAATCTTGAAAAAAATCTAGAAAAAAAATCTAGAAAAAAAAATCTAGAAAAAAAACTAGAAAAAAAATCTAGAAAAAAAATTTAGAAAATAAATCTCGAAAAGAATCTAGAAAAAAAATCTAGAAAAAAAATCTAGAAAAAAATCTAGAAAAAAATCTAGAAAAAAAATCTAGAAAAAAAATCTAGAAAAAAAATCTAGAAAAAAATCTAGAAATAAAATCTATAAAAAAAATCTAGAAAAAAAATCTAGAAAAATATCTAGAAAAAAAATCTAGAAAAAAAATCTAGAAAAAAAATCTAGAAAAAAAATCTAGAAAAAAAATCTAGAAAAAAATCTAGAAATAAAATCTATAAAAAAAATCTAGAAAAAAATCTAGAAAAAAAATATTGAAAAAAAATCTAGACAAAAAATCTAGAAAAAAAATCTTGAAAAAAATCTAGAAAAAAAATCTAGAAAAAAAATCTAGAAAAAAATCTAGAAAAAAATTATTGAAAAAAAATCTAGAAAAAAAATCTAGAAAAAAGCTAGAAAAAAATCTAGAAAAGAAATCTAGAAAAAAAATCTAGAAAAAAAATCTAGAAAAAAAATCTAGACAAAAAATCTAGAAAAAAATCTAGAAATAAAATCTATAAAATAAATCTAGAAAAAAATCTAGAAAAAAAATCTAGAAAAAAAATCTAGACAAAAAATCTAGAAAAAAATCTAGAAATAAAATCTATAAAATAAATCTAGAAAAAAATCTAGAAAAAAAATCTAGAAAAAAAATCTAGAAAAAAAATCTAGAAAAAAAATCTTGAAAAAAATCTAGAAAAAAAATCTAGAAAAAAAAATCTTGAAAAAAATCTAGAAAAAAAATCTAGAAAAAAAATCTAGAAAAAGATCTAGAAAAAAAATCTAGAAAAAAATCTAGAAAAAAAATCTAGAAAAAAAATTTAGAAAATAAATCTCGAAAAGAATCTAGAAAAAAAATCTAGAAAAAAAATCTAGAAAAAAATCTAGAAAAAAAATCTAGAAAAAAAATCTAGAAAAAAAATCTAGAAAAAAATCTAGAAAAAAATCTAGAAAAAAAATCTAGAAAAAAAATCTAGAAAAAAAATCTAGAAAAAAAATCTAGAAAAAAATCTAGAAAAAAAATCTAGAAAAAAAATCTAGAAAAAAAATCTAGACAAAAAATCTAGAAAAAAAATATTGAAAAAAATCTAGAAAAAAAATCTAGAAAAAAATCTAGAAAAAAATCTAGAAAAAAAATCTAGAAAAAAAATCTAGAAAAAAAATCTAGAAAAAAAATCTAGAAAAAAATCTAGAAAAAAAATCTAGAAAAAAAATCTAGAAAAAAAATCTAGACAAAAAATCTAGAAAAAAAATATTGAAAAAAATCTAGAAAAAAAATATTGAAAAAAATCTAGAAAAAAAATCTAGAAAAAAAATCTAGAAAAAAAATCTAGAAAAAAAATCTAGAAAAAAAATCTAGAAAAAAATCTAGAAAAAAATCTAGAAAAAAAATCTAGAAAAAAAATCTAGAAAAAAAATCTAGAAAAAAAATCTAGAAAAAAATCTAGAAAAAAAATCTAGAAAAAAAATCTAGAAAAAAAATCTAGACAAAAAATCTAGAAAAAAAATATTGAAAAAAATCTAGAAAAAAAATCTAGAAAAAAATCTAGAAAAAAATCTAGAAAAAAAATCTAGAAAAAAAATCTAGAAAAAAAATCTAGAAAAAAATCTAGAAATAAAATCTATAAAAAAAATCTAGAAAAAAAATCTAGAAAAATATCTAGAAAAAAAATCTAGAAAAAAAATCTAGAAAAAAAATCTAGAAAAAAAATCTAGAAAAAAAATCTAGAAAAAAATCTAGAAATAAAATCTATAAAAAAAATCTAGAAAAAAATATAGAAAAAAAATATTGAAAAAAAATCTAGACAAAAAATCTAGAAAAAAATCTTGAAAAAAATCTAGAAAAAAAATCTAGAAAAAAAATCTAGAAAAAAATCTAGAAAAAAATTATTGAAAAAAAATCTAGAAAAAAAATCTAGAAAAAAGCTAGAAAAAAATCTAGAAAAGAAATCTAGAAAAAAAATCTAGAAAAAAAATCTAGAAAAAAAATCTAGAAAAAAATCTAGAAATAAAATCTATAAAAAAAATCTAGAAAAAAAATCTAGAAAAATATCTAGAAAAAAAATCTAGACAAAAAATCTAGAAAAAAAATCTTGAAAAAAAATCTAGAAAAAAATCTAGAAAAAAAATCTAGAAAAAAAATCTAGACAAAAAATCTAGAAAAAAAATCTAGACAAAAAATCTAGAAAAAAAATCTAGAAAAAAATCTAGAAAAAAAATCTAGAAAAAAAATCTAGAAAAAAATCTAGAAAAAAATTCTTGAAAAAAATCTAGAAAAAAAATCTAGAAAAAAAATCTAGAAAAAAATCTAGAAAAAAAATCTAGAAAAAAAATCTAGAAAAAAATCTAGAAAAAAATCTAGAAAAAAAATCTAGAAAAAAAATCTAGAAAAAAAATCTAGAAAAAAAATCTAGAAAAAAAATCTAGAAAAAAATCTAGAAAAAAATCTAGAAAAAAAATCTAGAAAAAAAATCTAGAAAAAAAATCTAGAAAAAAAATCTAGAAAAAAATCTAGAAAAAAAATCTATAAAATAAATCTAGAAAAAAATCTAGAAAAAAAATCTAGAAAAAAAATCTAGAAAAAAATCTAGAAAAAAAATCTAGAAAAATATCTAAAAAAAAAATCTAGACAAAAAATCTAGAAAAAAAATCTTGAAAAAAATCTAGAAAAAAATCTAGAAAAAAAATCTAGAAAAAAAATCTAGAAAAAACATCTAGAAAAAAAATCTAGACAAAAAATCTAGAAAAAAAATCTAGAAAAAAATCTAGAAAAAAAATCTAGAAAAAAAATCTAGAAAAAAAATCTAGAAAAAAAATCTAGAAAAAAATCTAGAAAAAAATCTAGAAAAAAAATCTAGAAAAAAAATCTAGAAAAAAAATCTAGAAAAAAAATCTAGAAAAAAATCTAGAAAAAAAATCTATAAAATAAATCTAGAAAAAAATCTAGAAAAAAAATCTAGAAAAAAAATCTAGAAAAAAATCTAGAAAAAAAATCTAGAAAAATATCTAGAAAAAAAATCTAGACAAAAAATCTAGAAAAAAAATCTAGAAAAAAATCTAGAAAAAAAATCTAGAAAAAAAATCTAGAAAAAAAATCTAGAAAAAAAATCTAGAAAAAAATCTAGAAAAAAATTCTTGAAAAAAAATCTAGAAAAAAAATCTAGAAAAAAAATCTAGAAAAAAATCTAGAAAAAAAATCTAGAAAAAAATCTAGAAAAAAATCTAGAAAAAAATCTAGAAAAAAAATCTAGAAAAAAAATCTAGAAAAAAAATCTAGAAAAAAAATCTAGAAAAAAATCTAGAAAAAAAATCTAGAAAAAAAATCTAGAAAAAAAATCTAGACAAAAAATCTAGAAAAAAATCTAGAAATAAAATCTATAAAATAAATCTAGAAAAAAATCTAGAAAAAAAATCTAGAAAAAAAATCTAGACAAAAAATCTAGAAAAAAAATCTTGAAAAAAATCTAGAAAAAAAATCTAGAAAAAAAATCTTGAAAAAAATCTAGAAAAAAAATCTAGAAAAAAAATCTAGAAAAAGATCTAGAAAAAAAATCTAGAAAAAAATCTAGAAAAAAAATCTAGAAAAAAAATATTGAAAAAAATCTAGAAAAAAAATATTGAAAAAAATCTAGAAAAAAAATCTAGAAAAAAAATCTAGAAAAAAAATCTAGAAAAAAAATCTAGAAAAAAAATCTAGAAAAAAATCTAGAAAAAAATCTAGAAAAAAAATCTAGAAAAAAAATCTAGAAAAAAAATCTAGAAAAAAAATCTAGAAAAAAATCTAGAAAAAAAATCTAGAAAAAAAATCTAGAAAAAAAATCTAGACAAAAAATCTAGAAAAAAAATATTGAAAAAAATCTAGAAAAAAAATCTAGAAAAAAATCTAGAAAAAAATCTAGAAAAAAAATCTAGAAAAAAAATCTAGAAAAAAAATCTAGAAAAAAATCTAGAAATAAAATCTATAAAAAAAATCTAGAAAAAAAATCTAGAAAAATATCTAGAAAAAAAATCTAGAAAAAAAATCTAGAAAAAAAATCTAGAAAAAAAATCTAGAAAAAAAATCTAGAAAAAAATCTAGAAATAAAATCTATAAAAAAAATCTAGAAAAAAATATAGAAAAAAAATATTGAAAAAAAATCTAGACAAAAAATCTAGAAAAAAATCTTGAAAAAAATCTAGAAAAAAAATCTAGAAAAAAAATCTAGAAAAAAATCTAGAAAAAAATTATTGAAAAAAAATCTAGAAAAAAAATCTAGAAAAAAGCTAGAAAAAAATCTAGAAAAGAAATCTAGAAAAAAAATCTAGAAAAAAAATCTAGAAAAAAAATCTAGAAAAAAATCTAGAAATAAAATCTATAAAAAAAATCTAGAAAAAAAATCTAGAAAAATATCTAGAAAAAAAATCTAGACAAAAAATCTAGAAAAAAAATCTTGAAAAAAAATCTAGAAAAAAATCTAGAAAAAAAATCTAGAAAAAAAATCTAGACAAAAAATCTAGAAAAAAAATCTAGACAAAAAATCTAGAAAAAAAATCTAGAAAAAAATCTAGAAAAAAAATCTAGAAAAAAAATCTAGAAAAAAATCTAGAAAAAAATTCTTGAAAAAAATCTAGAAAAAAAATCTAGAAAAAAAATCTAGAAAAAAATCTAGAAAAAAAATCTAGAAAAAAAATCTAGAAAAAAATCTAGAAAAAAATCTAGAAAAAAAATCTAGAAAAAAAATCTAGAAAAAAAATCTAGAAAAAAAATCTAGAAAAAAAATCTAGAAAAAAATCTAGAAAAAAATCTAGAAAAAAAATCTAGAAAAAAAATCTAGAAAAAAAATCTAGAAAAAAAATCTAGAAAAAAATCTAGAAAAAAAATCTATAAAATAAATCTAGAAAAAAATCTAGAAAAAAAATCTAGAAAAAAAATCTAGAAAAAAATCTAGAAAAAAAATCTAGAAAAATATCTAAAAAAAAAATCTAGACAAAAAATCTAGAAAAAAAATCTTGAAAAAAATCTAGAAAAAAATCTAGAAAAAAAATCTAGAAAAAAAATCTAGAAAAAACATCTAGAAAAAAAATCTAGACAAAAAATCTAGAAAAAAAATCTAGAAAAAAATCTAGAAAAAAAATCTAGAAAAAAAATCTAGAAAAAAAATCTAGAAAAAAAATCTAGAAAAAAATCTAGAAAAAAATCTAGAAAAAAAATCTAGAAAAAAAATCTAGAAAAAAAATCTAGAAAAAAAATCTAGAAACAAATCTAGAAAAAAAATCTATAAAATAAATCTAGAAAAAAATCTAGAAAAAAAATCTAGAAAAAAAATCTAGAAAAAAATCTAGAAAAAAAATCTAGAAAAATATCTAGAAAAAAAATCTAGACAAAAAATCTAGAAAAAAAATCTAGAAAAAAATCTAGAAAAAAAATCTAGAAAAAAAATCTAGAAAAAAAATCTAGAAAAAAAATCTAGAAAAAAATCTAGAAAAAAATTCTTGAAAAAAAATCTAGAAAAAAAATCTAGAAAAAAAATCTAGAAAAAAATCTAGAAAAAAAATCTAGAAAAAAATCTAGAAAAAAATCTAGAAAAAAATCTAGAAAAAAAATCTAGAAAAAAAATCTAGAAAAAAAATCTAGAAAAAAAATCTAGAAAAAAATCTAGAAAAAAAATCTAGAAAAAAAATCTAGAAAAAAAATCTAGACAAAAAATCTAGAAAAAAATCTAGAAATAAAATCTATAAAATAAATCTAGAAAAAAATCTAGAAAAAAAATCTAGAAAAAAAATCTAGACAAAAAATCTAGAAAAAAAATCTTGAAAAAAATCTAGAAAAAAAATCTAGAAAAAAAATCTTGAAAAAAATCTAGAAAAAAAATCTAGAAAAAAAATCTAGAAAAAGATCTAGAAAAAAAATCTAGAAAAAAATCTAGAAAAAAAATCTAGAAAAAAAATTTAGAAAATAAATCTCGAAAAGAATCTAGAAAAAAAATCTAGAAAAAAAATCTAGAAAAAAATCTAGAAAAAAAATCTAGAAAAAAAATCTAGAAAAAAAATCTAGAAAAAAATCTAGAAAAAAATCTAGAAAAAAAATCTAGAAAAAAAATCTAGAAAAAAAATCTAGAAAAAAAATCTAGAAAAAAATCTAGAAAAAAAATCTAGAAAAAAAATCTAGAAAAAAAAACTAGACAAAAAATCTAGAAAAAAAATATTGAAAAAAATCTAGAAAAAAAATCTAGAAAAAAATCTAGAAAAAAATCTAGAAAAAAAATCTAGAAAAAAAATCTAGAAAAAAAATCTAGAAAAAAAATCTAGAAAAAAATCTAGAAAAAAAATCTAGAAAAAAAATCTAGAAAAAAAATCTAGACAAAAAATCTAGAAAAAAAATATTGAAAAAAATCTAGAAAAAAAATATTGAAAAAAATCTAGAAAAAAAATCTAGAAAAAAAATCTAGAAAAAAAATCTAGAAAAAAAATCTAGAAAAAAAATCTAGAAAAAAATCTAGAAAAAAATCTAGAAAAAAAATCTAGAAAAAAAATCTAGAAAAAAAATCTAGAAAAAAAATCTAGAAAAAAATCTAGAAAAAAAATCTAGAAAAAAAATCTAGAAAAAAAATCTAGACAAAAAATCTAGAAAAAAAATATTGAAAAAAATCTAGAAAAAAAATCTAGAAAAAAATCTAGAAAAAAATCTAGAAAAAAAATCTAGAAAAAAAATCTAGAAAAAAAATCTAGAAAAAAAATCTAGAAAAAAATCTAGAAAAAAAATCTAGAAAAAAAATCTAGAAAAAAAATCTAGACAAAAAATCTAGAAAAAAAATATTGAAAAAAATCTAGAAAAAAAATATTGAAAAAAATCTAGAAAAAAAATCTAGAAAAAAAATCTAGAAAAAAAATCTAGAAAAAAATCTAGAAATAAAATCTATAAAATAAATCTAGAAAAAAATCTAGAAAAAAAATCTAGAAAAAAATCTAGAAAAAAAATCTAGAAAAAAAATCTAGAAAAAAAATCTAGACAAAAAATCTAGAAAAAAAATCTTGAAAAAAATCTAGAAAAAAAATCTAGAAAAAAAATCTAGAAAAAAATCTAGAAAAAAATTCTTGAAAAAAAATCTAGAAAAAAAATCTAGACAAAAAATCTAGAAAAAAAATCTAGACAAAAAATCTAGAAAAAAAATCTAGAAAAAAATCTAGAAAAAAAATCTAGAAAAAAAATCTAGAAAAAAAATCTAGACAAAAAATCTAGAAAAAAAATATTGAAAAAAATCTAGAAAAAAAATCTAGAAAAAAAATCTAGAAAAAAATCTAGAAAAAAATTCTTGAAAAAAAATCTCGAAAAAAAATCTAGAAAAAAAATCTAGAAAAAAATCTAGAAAAAAAATCTAGAAAAAAAATCTAGAAAAAAAATCTAGAAAAAAATCTAGAAAAAAAATCTAGAAAAAAAATCTAGACAAAAAATCTAGAAAAAAAATCTAGACAAAAAATCTAGAAAAAAAATCTAGAAAAAAATCTAGAAAAAAAATCTAGAAAAAAATCTAGAAAAAAAATCTTGAAAAAAATCTAGAAAAAAAATCTAGAAAAAAAATCTAGAAAAAAATCTAGAAAAAAATTCTTGAAAAAAAATCTAGAAAAAAAATCTAGAAAAAAAATCTAGAAAAAAATCTAGAAAAAAAATCTAGAAAAAAATCTAGAAAAAAATCTAGAAAAAAAATCTAGAAAAAAAATCTAGAAAAAAAATCTAGAAAAAAAATCTAGAAAAAAATCTAGAAAAAAAATGTAGAAAAAAAATCTAGAAAAAAAATCTAGACAAAAAATCTAGAAAAAAAATATTGAAAAAAATCTAGAAAAAAAATATTGAAAAAAATCTAGAAAAAAAATCTAGAAAAAAAATCTAGAAAAAAAATCTAGAAAAAATATCTAGAAAAAAAATCTAGACAAAAAATCTAGAAAAAAAATCTTGAAAAAAATCTAGAAAAAAATCTAGAAAAAAAATCTAGAAAAAAAATCTAGACAAAAAATCTAGAAAAAAAATATTGAAAAAAATCTAGAAAAAAAATCTAGAAAAAAAATCTAGAAAAAAATCTAGAAAAAAAATCTAGAAAAAAAATCTAGAAAAAAAATCTAGAAAAAAATCTAGAAAAAAATCTAGAAAAAAAATCTAGAAAAAAAATCTAGAAAAAAAATCTAGAAAAAAAATCTAGAAAAAAAATCTAGAAAAAAAATCTAGAAAAAAAATCTAGAAAAAAATCTAGAAAAAAAATCTAGAAAAAAAATCTAGAAAAAAAATCTAGAAAAAAAATCTAGAAAAAAATCTAGAAAAAAAATCTATAAAATAAATCTAGAAAAAAATCTAGAAAAAAAATCTAGAAAAAAAATCTAGAAAAAAATCTAGAAAAAAAATCTAGAAAAATATCTAGAAAAAAAATCTAGACAAAAAATCTAGAAAAAAAATCTTGAAAAAAATCTAGAAAAAAATCTAGAAAAAAAATCTAGAAAAAAAATCTAGAAAAAACATCTAGAAAAAAAATCTAGACAAAAAATCTAGAAAAAAAATCTAGAAAAAAATCTAGAAAAAAAATCTAGAAAAAAAATCTAGAAAAAAAATCTAGAAAAAAAATCTAGAAAAAAATCTAGAAAAAAATCTAGAAAAAAAATCTAGAAAAAAAATCTAGAAAAAAAATCTAGAAAAAAAATCTAGAAAAAAATCTAGAAAAAAAATCTATAAAATAAATCTAGAAAAAAATCTAGAAAAAAAATCTAGAAAAAAAATCTAGAAAAAAATCTAGAAAAAAAATCTAGAAAAATATCTAGAAAAAAAATCTAGACAAAAAATCTAGAAAAAAAATCTAGAAAAAAATCTAGAAAAAAAATCTAGAAAAAAAATCTAGAAAAAAAATCTTGAAAAAAATCTAGAAAAAAATCTAGAAAAAAAATCTAGAAAAAAAATCTAGAAAAAAAATCTAGAAAAAAAATCTAGAAAAAAAATCTAGAAAAAAAATCTTGAAAAAAATCTAGAAAAAAAATCTAGAAAAAAAATCTAGAAAAAAATCTAGTAAAAAATTCTTGAAAAAAAATCTAGAAAAAAAATCTAGAAAAAAAATCTAGAAAAAAATCTAGAAAAAAAATCTAGAAAAAAATCTAGAAAAAAATCTAGAAAAAAATCTAGAAAAAAAATCTAGAAAAAAAATCTAGAAAAAAAATCTAGAAAAAAATCTAGAAAAAAAATCTAGAAAAAAAATCTAGAAAAAAAATCTAGACAAAAAATCTAGAAAAAAAATCTAGACAAAAAATCTAGAAAAAAAATCTAGAAAAAAATCTAGAAAAAAAATCTAGAAAAAAAATCTAGAAAAAAATCTAGAAAAAAATTCTTGAAAAAAATCTAGAAAAAAAATCTAGAAAAAAAATCTAGAAAAAAATCTAGAAAAAAAATCTAGAAAAAAAATCTAGAAAAAAATCTAGAAAAAAAATCTAGAAAAAAAATCTAGAAAAAAAATCTAGAAAAAAAATCTAGAAAAAAATCTAGAAAAAAATCTAGAAAAAAAATCTAGAAAAAAATCTAGAAAAAAATCTAGAAAAAAAATCTAGAAAAAAAATCTAGAAAAAAATCTAGAAAAAAATTCTAGAAAAAAAATCTAGACAAAAAATCTAGAAAAAAAATCTAGACAAAAAATCTAGAAAAAAAATCTAGAAAAAAATCTAGAAAAAAAATCTAGAAAAAAAATCTAGAAAAAAATCTAGAAAAAAATTATTGAAAAAAATCTAGAAAAAAAATCTAGAAAAAAAATCTAGAAAAAAATCTAGAAAAAAAATCTAGAAAAAAAATCTAGAAAAAAATCTAGAAAAAAAATCTAGAAAAAAAATCTAGAAAAAAAATCTAGAAAAAAAATCTAGAAAAAAATCTAGAAAAAAATCTAGAAAAAAAATCTAGAAAAAAATCTAGAAAAAAATCTAGAAAAAAAATCTAGAAAAAAAATCTAGAAAAAAATCTAGAAAAAAATTCTTGAAAAAAATCTAGAAAAAAAATCTAGAAAAAAAATCTAGAAAAAAATCTAGAAAAAAAATCTAGAAAAAAAATCTAGAAAAAAATCTAGAAAAAAATCTAGAAAAAAAATCTAGAAAAAAAATCTAGAAAAAAAATCTAGAAAAAAATCTAGAAAAAAAATCTAGAAAAAAAATCTAGAAAAAAAATCTAGAAAAAAAATCTAGAAAAAAATCTAGAAAAAAAATCTATAAAATAAATCTAGAAAAAAATCTAGAAAAAAAATCTAGAAAAAAAATCTAGAAAAAAATCTAGAAAAAAAATCTAGAAAAATATCTAGAAAAAAAATCTAGACAAAAAATCTAGAAAAAAAATCTTGAAAAAAATCTAGAAAAAAATCTAGAAAAAAAATCTAGAAAAAAAATCTAGAAAAAACATCTAGAAAAAAAATCTAGACAAAAAATCTAGAAAAAAAATCTAGAAAAAAATCTAGAAAAAAAATCTAGAAAAAAAATCTAGAAAAAAAATCTAGAAAAAAAATCTAGAAAAAAATCTAGAAAAAAATCTAGAAAAAAAATCTAGAAAAAAAATCTAGAAAAAAAATCTAGAAAAAAAATCTAGAAAAAAATCTAGAAAAAAAATCTATAAAATAAATCTAGAAAAAAATCTAGAAAAAAAATCTAGAAAAAAAATCTAGAAAAAAATCTAGAAAAAAAATCTAGAAAAATATCTAGAAAAAAAATCTAGACAAAAAATCTAGAAAAAAAATCTAGAAAAAAATCTAGAAAAAAAATCTAGAAAAAAAATCTAGAAAAAAAATCTTGAAAAAAATCTAGAAAAAAATCTAGAAAAAAAATCTAGAAAAAAAATCTAGAAAAAAAATCTAGAAAAAAAATCTAGAAAAAAAATCTAGAAAAAAAATCTTGAAAAAAATCTAGAAAAAAAATCTAGAAAAAAATCTAGAAAAAAATTCTTGAAAAAAATCTAGAAAAAAAATCTAGAAAAAAAATCTAGAAAAAAATCTAGAAAAAAAATCTAGAAAAAAATCTAGAAAAAAATCTAGAAAAAAATCTAGAAAAAAAATCTAGAAAAAAAATCTAGAAAAAAAATCTAGAAAAAAAATCTAGAAAAAAATCTAGAAAAAAAATCTAGAAAAAAAATCTAGAAAAAAATCTAGAAAAAAAATCTAGAAAAAAAATCTAGAAAAAAATCTAGAAAAAAATCTAGAAAAAAAATCTAGAAAAAAATCTAGAAAAAAAATCTAGAAAAAAAATCTAGAAAAAAAATCTAGAAAAAAATCTAGAAAAAAATCTAGAAAAAAAATCTAGAAAAAAAATCTAGAAAAAAAATCTAGAAAAAAAATCTAGAAAAAAATCTAGAAAAAAAATCTATAAAATAAATCTAGAAAAAAATCTAGAAAAAAAATCTAGAAAAAAAATCTAGAAAAAAATCTAGAAAAAAATCTAGAAAAAAATCTAGAAAAAAAATCTAGAAAAAAATCTAGAAAAAAAATCTAGAAAAAAAATCTAGAAAAAAAATCTAGAAAAAAATCTAGAAAAAAATCTAGAAAAAAAATCTAGAAAAAAAATCTAGAAAAAAAATCTAGAAAAAAAATCTAGAAAAAAATCTAGAAAAAAAATCTATAAAATAAATCTAGAAAAAAATCTAGAAAAAAAATCTAGAAAAAAAATCTAGAAAAAAATCTAGAAAAAAAATCTAGAAAAATATCTAGAAAAAAAATCTAGACAAAAAATCTAGAAAAAAAATCTTGAAAAAAATCTAGAAAAAAATCTAGAAAAAAAATCTAGAAAAAAAATCTAGAAAAAACATCTAGAAAAAAAATCTAGACAAAAAATCTAGAAAAAAAATCTAGAAAAAAATCTAGAAAAAAAATCTAGAAAAAAAATCTAGAAAAAAATCTAGAAAAAAAATCTAGAAAAAAATCTAGAAAAAAATCAAGAAAAAAATCTAGAAAAAAAATCTAGAAAAAAAATCTAGAAAAAAAATCTAGAAAAAAAATCTAGAAAAAAAATCTAGAAAAAAAATCTAGAAAAAAATCTAGAAAAAAAATCTAGAAAAAAAATCTAGAAAAAAAATCTAGAAAAAAATCTAGAAAAAAATCTAGAAAAAAAATCTATAAAATAAATCTAGAAAAAAATCTAGAAAAAAAATCTAGAAAAAAAATCTAGAAAAAAATCTAGAAAAAAAATCTAGAAAAATATCTAGAAAAAAAATCTAGACAAAAAATCTAGAAAAAAAATCTAGAAAAAAATCTAGAAAAAAAATCTATAAAATAAATCTAGAAAAAAATCTAGAAAAAAAATCTAGAAAAAAAATCTAGAAAAAAATCTAGAAAAAAAATCTAGAAAAATATCTAGAAAAAAAATCTAGACAAAAAATCTAGAAAAAAAATCTAGAAAAAAATCTAGAAAAAAAATCTAGAAAAAAAATCTAGAAAAAAAATCTTGAAAAAAATCTAGAAAAAAATCTAGAAAAAAAATCTAGAAAAAAAATCTAGAAAAAAAATCTAGAAAAAAAATCTAGAAAAAAAATCTAGAAAAAAAATCTTGAAAAAAATCTAGAAAAAAAATCTAGAAAAAAAATCTAGAAAAAAATCTAGAAAAAAATTCTTGAAAAAAAATCTAGAAAAAAAATCTAGAAAAAAAATCTAGAAAAAAATCTAGAAAAAAAATCTAGAAAAAAATCTAGAAAAAAATCTAGAAAAAAATCTAGAAAAAAAATCTAGAAAAAAAATCTAGAAAAAAAATCTAGAAAAAAAATCTAGAAAAAAATCTAGAAAAAAAATCTAGAAAAAAAATCTAGAAAAAAATCTAGAAAAAAAATCTAGAAAAAAAATCTAGAAAAAAATCTAGAAAAAAATCTAGAAAAAAAATCTAGAAAAAAATCTAGAAAAAAAATCTAGAAAAAAAATCTAGAAAAAAAATCTAGAAAAAAAATCTAGAAAAAAATCTAGAAAAAAAATCTATAAAATAAATCTAGAAAAAAATCTAGAAAAAAAATCTAGAAAAAAAATCTAGAAAAAAATCTAGAAAAAAATCTAGAAAAAAATCTAGAAAAAAAATCTAGAAAAAAATCTAGAAAAAAAATCTAGAAAAAAAATCTAGAAAAAAAATCTAGAAAAAAATCTAGAAAAAAATCTAGAAAAAAAATCTAGAAAAAAAATCTAGAAAAAAAATCTATAAAATAAATCTAGAAAAAAATCTAGAAAAAAAATCTATAAAATAAATCTAGAAAAAAATCTAGAAAAAAAATCTAGAAAAAAAATCTAGAAAAAAATCTAGAAAAAAAATCTAGAAAAAAATCTAGAAAAAAAATCTAGACAAAAAATCTAGAAAAAAAATCTTGAAAAAAATCTAGAAAAAAATCTAGAAAAAAAATCTAGAAAAAAAATCTAGAAAAAACATCTAGAAAAAAAATCTAGACAAAAAATCTAGAAAAAAAATCTAGAAAAAAATCTAGAAAAAAAATCTAGAAAAAAAATCTAGAAAAAAATCTAGAAAAAAAATCTAGAAAAAAATCTAGAAAAAAATCTAGAAAAAAATCTAGAAAAAAAATCTAGAAAAAAAATCTAGAAAAAAAATCTAGAAAAAAAATCTAGAAAAAAAATCTAGAAAAAAAATCTAGAAAAAAATCTAGAAAAAAAATCTAGAAAAAAAATCTAGAAAAAAAATCTAGAAAAAAAATCTAGAAAAAAATCTAGAAAAAAAATCTATAAAATAAATCTAGAAAAAAATCTAGAAAAAAAATCTAGAAAAAAAATCTAGAAAAAAATCTAGAAAAAAAATCTAGAAAAATATCTAGAAAAAAAATCTAGACAAAAAATCTAGAAAAAAAATCTAGAAAAAAATCTAGAAAAAAAATCTAGAAAAAAAATCTAGAAAAAAAATCTTGAAAAAAATCTAGAAAAAAATCTAGAAAAAAAATCTAGAAAAAAAATCTAGAAAAAAAATCTAGAAAAAAAATCTAAAAAAAAATCTAGAAAAAAAATCTTGAAAAAAATCTAGAAAAAAAATCTAGAAAAAAAATCTAGAAAAAAATCTAGTAAAAAATTCTTGAAAAAAAATCTAGAAAAAAAATCTAGAAAAAAAATCTAGAAAAAAATCTAGAAAAAAAATCTAGAAAAAAATCTAGAAAAAAATCTAGAAAAAAATCTAGAAAAAAAATCTAGAAAAAAAATCTAGAAAAAAAATCTAGAAAAAAATCTAGAAAAAAAATCTAGAAAAAAAATCTAGAAAAAAAATCTAGACAAAAAATCTAGAAAAAAAATCTAGACAAAAAATCTAGAAAAAAAATCTAGAAAAAAAATCTAGAAAAAAAATCTAGAAAAAAATCTAGAAAAAAATCTAGAAAAGAAATCTAGAAAAAAAATCTAGAAAAAAAATCTAGAAAAAAAATCTAGACAAAAAATCTAGAAAAAAATCTAGAAATAAAATCTATAAAATAAATCTAGAAAAAAATCTAGAAAAAAAATCTAGAAAAAAAATCTAGACAAAAAATCTAGAAAAAAATCTAGAAATAAAATCTATAAAATAAATCTAGAAAAAAATCTAGAAAAAAAATCTAGAAAAAAAATCTAGACAAAAAATCTAGAAAAAAAATCTTGAAAAAAATCTAGAAAAAAAATCTAGAAAAAAAAATCTTGAAAAAAATCTAGAAAAAAAATCTAGAAAAAAAATCTAGAAAAAGATCTAGAAAAAAAATCTAGAAAAAAATCTAGAAAAAAAATCTAGAAAAAAAATTTAGAAAATAAATCTCGAAAAGAATCTAGAAAAAAAATCTAGAAAAAAAATCTAGAAAAAAATCTAGAAAAAAATCTAGAAAAAAAATCTAGAAAAAAAATCTAGAAAAAAAATCTAGAAAAAAATCTAGAAATAAAATCTATAAAAAAAATCTAGAAAAAAAATCTAGAAAAATATCTAGAAAAAAAATCTAGAAAAAAAATCTAGAAAAAAAATCTAGAAAAAAAATCTAGAAAAAAAATCTAGAAAAAAATCTAGAAATAAAATCTATAAAAAAAATCTAGAAAAAAATCTAGAAAAAAAATATTGAAAAAAAATCTAGACAAAAAATCTAGAAAAAAAATCTTGAAAAAAATCTAGAAAAAAAATCTAGAAAAAAAATCTAGAAAAAAATCTAGAAAAAAATTATTGAAAAAAAATCTAGAAAAAAAATCTAGAAAAAAGCTAGAAAAAAATCTAGAAAAGAAATCTAGAAAAAAAATCTAGAAAAAAAATCTAGAAAAAAAATCTAGACAAAAAATCTAGAAAAAAATCTAGAAATAAAATCTATAAAATAAATCTAGAAAAAAATCTAGAAAAAAAATCTAGAAAAAAAATCTAGACAAAAAATCTAGAAAAAAATCTAGAAATAAAATCTATAAAATAAATCTAGAAAAAAATCTAGAAAAAAAATCTAGAAAAAAAATCTAGAAAAAAAATCTAGAAAAAAAATCTTGAAAAAAATCTAGAAAAAAAATCTAGAAAAAAAAATCTTGAAAAAAATCTAGAAAAAAAATCTAGAAAAAAAATCTAGAAAAAGATCTAGAAAAAAAATCTAGAAAAAAATCTAGAAAAAAAATCTAGGAAAAAAATTTAGAAAATAAATCTCGAAAAGAATCTAGAAAAAAAATCTAGAAAAAAAATCTAGAAAAAAATCTAGAAAAAAAATCTAGAAAAAAAATCTAGAAAAAAAATCTAGAAAAAAATCTAGAAAAAAATCTAGAAAAAAAATCTAGAAAAAAAATCTAGAAAAAAAATCTAGAAAAAAAATCTAGAAAAAAATCTAGAAAAAAAATCTAGAAAAAAAATCTAGAAAAAAAATCTAGACAAAAAATCTAGAAAAAAAATATTGAAAAAAATCTAGAAAAAAAATCTAGAAAAAAATCTAGAAAAAAATCTAGAAAAAAAATCTAGAAAAAAAATCTAGAAAAAAAATCTAGAAAAAAAATCTAGAAAAAAATCTAGAAAAAAAATCTAGAAAAAAAATCTAGAAAAAAAATCTAGACAAAAAATCTAGAAAAAAAATATTGAAAAAAATCTAGAAAAAAAATATTGAAAAAAATCTAGAAAAAAAATCTAGAAAAAAAATCTAGAAAAAAAATCTAGAAAAAAAATCTAGAAAAAAAATCTAGAAAAAAAATCTAGAAAAAAATCTAGAAAAAAATCTAGAAAAAAAATCTAGAAAAAAAATCTAGAAAAAAAATCTAGAAAAAAAATCTAGAAAAAAATCTAGAAAAAAAATCTAGAAAAAAAATCTAGAAAAAAAATCTAGACAAAAAATCTAGAAAAAAAATATTGAAAAAAATCTAGAAAAAAAATCTAGAAAAAAATCTAGAAAAAAATCTAGAAAAAAAATCTAGAAAAAAAATCTAGAAAAAAAATCTAGAAAAAAATCTAGAAATAAAATCTATAAAAAAAATCTAGAAAAAAAATCTAGAAAAATATCTAGAAAAAAAATCTAGAAAAAAAATCTAGAAAAAAAATCTAGAAAAAAAATCTAGAAAAAAAATCTAGAAAAAAATCTAGAAATAAAATCTATAAAAAAAATCTAGAAAAAAATCTAGAAAAAAAATATTGAAAAAAAATCTAGACAAAAAATCTAGAAAAAAAATCTTGAAAAAAATCTAGAAAAAAAATCTAGAAAAAAAATCTAGAAAAAAATCTAGAAAAAAATTATTGAAAAAAAATCTAGAAAAAAAATCTAGAAAAAAGCTAGAAAAAAATCTAGAAAAGAAATCTAGAAAAAAAATCTATAAAAAAAATCTAGAAAAAAAATCTAGAAAAAAATCTAGAAATAAAATCTATAAAAAAAATCTAGAAAAAAAATCTAGAAAAATATCTAGAAAAAAAATCTAGACAAAAAATCTAGAAAAAAAATCTTGAAAAAAAATCTAGAAAAAAATCTAGAAAAAAAATCTAGAAAAAAAATCTAGACAAAAAATCTAGAAAAAAAATCTAGACAAAAAATCTAGAAAAAAAATCTAGAAAAAAATCTAGAAAAAAAATCTAGAAAAAAAATCTAGAAAAAAATCTAGAAAAAAATTCTTGAAAAAAATCTAGAAAAAAAATCTAGAAAAAAAATCTAGAAAAAAATCTAGAAAAAAAATCTAGAAAAAAAATCTAGAAAAAAATCTAGAAAAAAATCTAGAAAAAAAATCTAGAAAAAAAATCTAGAAAAAAAATCTAGAAAAAAAATCTAGAAAAAAAATCTAGAAAAAAATCTAGAAAAAAATCTAGAAAAAAAATCTAGAAAAAAAATCTAGAAAAAAAATCTAGAAAAAAAATCTAGAAAAAAATCTAGAAAAAAAATCTATAAAATAAATCTAGAAAAAAATCTAGAAAAAAAATCTAGAAAAAAAATCTAGAAAAAAATCTAGAAAAAAAATCTAGAAAAATATCTAAAAAAAAAATCTAGACAAAAAATCTAGAAAAAAAATCTTGAAAAAAATCTAGAAAAAAATCTAGAAAAAAAATCTAGAAAAAAAATCTAGAAAAAACATCTAGAAAAAAAATCTAGACAAAAAATCTAGAAAAAAAATCTAGAAAAAAATCTAGAAAAAAAATCTAGAAAAAAAATCTAGAAAAAAAATCTAGAAAAAAAATCTAGAAAAAAATCTAGAAAAAAATCTAGAAAAAAAATCTAGAAAAAAAATCTAGAAAAAAAATCTAGAAAAAAAATCTAGAAAAAAATCTAGAAAAAAAATCTATAAAATAAATCTAGAAAAAAATCTAGAAAAAAAATCTAGAAAAAAAATCTAGAAAAAAATCTAGAAAAAAAATCTAGAAAAATATCTAGAAAAAAAATCTAGACAAAAAATCTAGAAAAAAAATCTAGAAAAAAATCTAGAAAAAAAATCTAGAAAAAAAATCTAGAAAAAAAATCTAGAAAAAAAATCTAGAAAAAAATCTAGAAAAAAATTCTTGAAAAAAAATCTAGAAAAAAAATCTAGAAAAAAAATCTAGAAAAAAATCTAGAAAAAAAATCTAGAAAAAAATCTAGAAAAAAATCTAGAAAAAAATCTAGAAAAAAAATCTAGAAAAAAAATCTAGAAAAAAAATCTAGAAAAAAAATCTAGAAAAAAATCTAGAAAAAAAATCTAGAAAAAAAATCTAGAAAAAAAATCTAGACAAAAAATCTAGAAAAAAATCTAGAAATAAAATCTATAAAATAAATCTAGAAAAAAATCTAGAAAAAAAATCTAGAAAAAAAATCTAGACAAAAAATCTAGAAAAAAAATCTTGAAAAAAATCTAGAAAAAAAATCTAGAAAAAAAATCTTGAAAAAAATCTAGAAAAAAAATCTAGAAAAAAAATCTAGAAAAAGATCTAGAAAAAAAATCTAGAAAAAAATCTAGAAAAAAAATCTAGAAAAAAAATTTAGAAAATAAATCTCGAAAAGAATCTAGAAAAAAAATCTAGAAAAAAAATCTAGAAAAAAATCTAGAAAAAAAATCTAGAAAAAAAATCTAGAAAAAAAATCTAGAAAAAAATCTAGAAAAAAATCTAGAAAAAAAATCTAGAAAAAAAATCTAGAAAAAAAATCTAGAAAAAAAATCTAGAAAAAAATCTAGAAAAAAAATCTAGAAAAAAAATCTAGAAAAAAAATCTAGACAAAAAATCTAGAAAAAAAATATTGAAAAAAATCTAGAAAAAAAATCTAGAAAAAAATCTAGAAAAAAATCTAGAAAAAAAATCTAGAAAAAAAATCTAGAAAAAAAATCTAGAAAAAAAATCTAGAAAAAAATCTAGAAAAAAAATCTAGAAAAAAAATCTAGAAAAAAAATCTAGAAAAAAAATCTAGAAAAAAATCTAGAAAAAAAATCTAGAAAAAAAATCTAGAAAAAAAATCTAGACAAAAAATCTAGAAAAAAAATATTGTAAAAAATCTAGAAAAAAAATCTAGAAAAAAATCTAGAAAAAAATCTAGAAAAAAAATCTAGAAAAAAAATCTAGAAAAAAAATCTAGAAAAAAAATCTAGAAAAAAATCTAGAAAAAAAATCTAGAAAAAAAATCTAGAAAAAAAATCTAGAAAAAAAATCTAGAAAAAAAATCTAGAAAAAAATCTAGAAAAAAAATCTATAAAATAAATCTAGAAAAAAATCTAGAAAAAAAATCTAGAAAAAAAATCTAGAAAAAAATCTAGAAAAAAAATCTAGAAAAATATCTAGAAAAAAAATCTAGACAAAAAATCTAGAAAAAAAATCTAGAAAAAAATCTAGAAAAAAAATCTAGAAAAAAAATCTAGAAAAAAAATCTAGAAAAAAAATCTAGAAAAAAATCTAGAAAAAAATTCTTGAAAAAAAATCTAGAAAAAAAATCTAGAAAAAAAATCTAGAAAAAAATCTAGAAAAAAAATCTAGAAAAAAATCTAGAAAAAAATCTAGAAAAAAATCTAGAAAAAAAATCTAGAAAAAAAATCTAGAAAAAAAATCTAGAAAAAAAATCTAGAAAAAAATCTAGAAAAAAAATCTAGAAAAAAAATCTAGAAAAAAAATCTAGACAAAAAATCTAGAAAAAAATCTAGAAATAAAATCTATAAAATAAATCTAGAAAAAAATCTAGAAAAAAAATCTAGAAAAAAAATCTAGACAAAAAATCTAGAAAAAAAATCTTGAAAAAAATCTAGAAAAAAAATCTAGAAAAAAAATCTTGAAAAAAATCTAGAAAAAAAATCTAGAAAAAAAATCTAGAAAAAGATCTAGAAAAAAAATCTAGAAAAAAATCTAGAAAAAAAATCTAGAAAAAAAATTTAGAAAATAAATCTCGAAAAGAATCTAGAAAAAAAATCTAGAAAAAAAATCTAGAAAAAAATCTAGAAAAAAAATCTAGAAAAAAAATCTAGAAAAAAAATCTAGAAAAAAATCTAGAAAAAAATCTAGAAAAAAAATCTAGAAAAAAAATCTAGAAAAAAAATCTAGAAAAAAAATCTAGAAAAAAATCTAGAAAAAAAATCTAGAAAAAAAATCTAGAAAAAAAATCTAGACAAAAAATCTAGAAAAAAAATATTGAAAAAAATCTAGAAAAAAAATCTAGAAAAAAATCTAGAAAAAAATCTAGAAAAAAAATCTAGAAAAAAAATCTAGAAAAAAAATCTAGAAAAAAAATCTAGAAAAAAATCTAGAAAAAAAATCTAGAAAAAAAATCTAGAAAAAAAATCTAGAAAAAAAATCTAGAAAAAAATCTAGAAAAAAAATCTAGAAAAAAAATCTAGAAAAAAAATCTAGACAAAAAATCTAGAAAAAAAATATTGTAAAAAATCTAGAAAAAAAATCTAGAAAAAAATCTAGAAAAAAATCTAGAAAAAAAATCTAGAAAAAAAATCTAGAAAAAAAATCTAGAAAAAAAATCTAGAAAAAAATCTAGAAAAAAAATCTAGAAAAAAAATCTAGAAAAAAAATCTAGACAAAAAATCTAGAAAAAAAATATTGAAAAAAATCTAGAAAAAAAATATTGAAAAAAATCTAGAAAAAAAATCTAGAAAAAAAATCTAGAAAAAAAATCTAGAAAAAAATCTAGAAATAAAATCTATAAAATAAATCTAGAAAAAAATCTAGAAAAAAAATCTAGAAAAAAATCTAGAAAAAAAATCTAGAAAAAAAATCTAGAAAAAAAATCTAGACAAAAAATCTAGAAAAAAAATCTTGAAAAAAATCTAGAAAAAAAATATTGAAAAAAATCTAGAAAAAAAATCTAGAAAAAAAATCTAGAAAAAAAATCTAGAAAAAAATCTAGAAATAAAATCTATAAAATAAATCTAGAAAAAAATCTAGAAAAAAAATCTAGAAAAAAATCTAGAAAAAAAATCTAGAAAAAAAATCTAGAAAAAAATCTAGAAATAAAATCTATAAAATAAATCTAGAAAAAAATCTAGAAAAAAAATCTAGAAAAAAATCTAGAAAAAAAATCTAGAAAAAAAATCTAGAAAAAAAATCTAGACAAAAAATCTAGAAAAAAAATCTTGAAAAAAATCTAGAAAAAAAATCTAGAAAAAAAATCTAGAAAAAAATCTAGAAAAAAATTCTTGAAAAAAAATCTAGAAAAAAAATCTAGACAAAAAATCTAGAAAAAAAATCTAGACAAAAAATCTAGAAAAAAAATCTAGAAAAAAATCTAGAAAAAAAATCTAGAAAAAAAATCTAGAAAAAAAATCTAGACAAAAAATCTAGAAAAAAAATATTGAAAAAAATCTAGAAAAAAAATCTAGAAAAAAAATCTAGAAAAAAATCTAGAAAAAAATTCTTGAAAAAAAATCTCGAAAAAAAATCTAGAAAAAAAATCTAGAAAAAAATCTAGAAAAAAAATCTAGAAAAAAAATCTAGAAAAAAAATCTAGAAAAAAAATCTAGAAAAAAATCTAGAAATAAAATATATAAAATAAATCTAGAAAAAAATCTTGAAAAAAAATCTAGAAAAAAATCTAGAAAAAAAATCTAGAAAAAAAATCTAGAAAAAAAATCTAGACAAAAAATCTAGAAAAAAATTCTTGAAAAAAAATCTAGAAAAAAAATCTAGAAAAAAAATCTAGAAAAAAATCTAGAAAAAAAATCTAGAAAAAAAATCTAGAAAAAAAATCTAGAAAAAAAATCTAGAAAAAAATCTAGAAATAAAATCTATAAAAAAAATCTAGAAAAAAAAACTAGAAAAATATCTAGAAAAAAAATCTAGACAAAAAATCTAGAAAAAAAATCTAGAAAAAAATCTAGAAAAAAAATCTTGAAAAAAAATCTAGAAAAAAAATCTTGAAAAAAAATCTAGAAAAAAATCTAGAAAAAAAATCTAGAAAAAAAATCTAGACAAAAAATCTAGAAAAAAAATCTAGACAAAAAATCTAGAAAAAAAATCTAGAAAAAAATCTAGAAAAAAAATCTAGAAAAAAATCTAGAAAAAAAATCTTGAAAAAAATCTAGAAAAAAAATCTAGAAAAAAAATCTAGAAAAAAATCTAGAAAAAAATTCTTGAAAAAAAATCTAGAAAAAAAATCTAGAAAAAAAATCTAGAAAAAAATCTAGAAAAAAAATCTAGAAAAAAATCTAGAAAAAAATCTAGAAAAAAAATCTAGAAAAAAAATCTAGAAAAAAAATCTAGAAAAAAAATCTAGAAAAAAATCTAGAAAAAAAATGTAGAAAAAAAATCTAGAAAAAAAATCTAGACAAAAAATCTAGAAAAAAAATATTGAAAAAAATCTAGAAAAAAAATATTGAAAAAAATCTAGAAAAAAAATCTAGAAAAAAAATCTAGAAAAAAAATCTAGAAAAAATATCTAGAAAAAAAATCTAGACAAAAAATCTAGAAAAAAAATCTTGAAAAAAATCTAGAAAAAAATCTAGAAAAAAAATCTAGAAAAAAAATCTAGACAAAAAATCTAGAAAAAAAATATTGAAAAAAATCTAGAAAAAAAATCTAGAAAAAAAATCTAGAAAAAAATCTAGAAAAAAAATCTAGAAAAAAAATCTAGAAAAAAAATCTAGAAAAAAATCTAGAAAAAAATCTAGAAAAAAAATCTAGAAAAAAAATCTAGAAAAAAAATCTAGAAAAAAAATCTAGAAAAAAAATCTAGAAAAAAAATCTAGAAAAAAAATCTAGAAAAAAATCTAGAAAAAAAATCTAGAAAAAAAATCTAGAAAAAAAATCTAGAAAAAAAATCTAGAAAAAAATCTAGAAAAAAAATCTATAAAATAAATCTAGAAAAAAATCTAGAAAAAAAATCTAGAAAAAAAATCTAGAAAAAAATCTAGAAAAAAAATCTAGAAAAATATCTAGAAAAAAAATCTAGACAAAAAATCTAGAAAAAAAATCTTGAAAAAAATCTAGAAAAAAATCTAGAAAAAAAATCTAGAAAAAAAATCTAGAAAAAACATCTAGAAAAAAAATCTAGACAAAAAATCTAGAAAAAAAATCTAGAAAAAAATCTAGAAAAAAAATCTAGAAAAAAAATCTAGAAAAAAAATCTAGAAAAAAAATCTAGAAAAAAATCTAGAAAAAAATCTAGAAAAAAAATCTAGAAAAAAAATCTAGAAAAAAAATCTTGAAAAAAATCTAGAAAAAAAATCTAGAAAAAAAATCTAGAAAAAAATCTAGTAAAAAATTCTTGAAAAAAAATCTAGAAAAAAAATCTAGAAAAAAAATCTAGAAAAAAATCTAGAAAAAAAATCTAGAAAAAAATCTAGAAAAAAATCTAGAAAAAAATCTAGAAAAAAAATCTAGAAAAAAAATCTAGAAAAAAAATCTAGAAAAAAATCTAGAAAAAAAATCTAGAAAAAAAATCTAGAAAAAAAATCTAGACAAAAAATCTAGAAAAAAAATCTAGACAAAAAATCTAGAAAAAAAATCTAGAAAAAAATCTAGAAAAAAAATCTAGAAAAAAAATCTAGAAAAAAATCTAGAAAAAAATTCTTGAAAAAAATCTAGAAAAAAAATCTAGAAAAAAAATCTAGAAAAAAATCTAGAAAAAAAATCTAGAAAAAAAATCTAGAAAAAAATCTAGAAAAAAAATCTAGAAAAAAAATCTAGAAAAAAAATCTAGAAAAAAATCTAGAAAAAAAATCTAGAAAAAAAATCTAGAAAAAAAATCTAGAAAAAAAATCTAGAAAAAAATCTAGAAAAAAATCTAGAAAAAAAATCTAGAAAAAAATCTAGAAAAAAATCTAGAAAAAAAATCTAGAAAAAAAATCTAGAAAAAAATCTAGAAAAAAATTCTTGAAAAAAATCTAGAAAAAAAATCTAGAAAAAAAATCTAGAAAAAAATCTAGAAAAAAAATCTAGAAAAAAAATCTAGAAAAAAATCTAGAAAAAAATCTAGAAAAAAAATCTAGAAAAAAAATCTAGAAAAAAAATCTAGAAAAAAATCTAGAAAAAAAATCTAGAAAAAAAATCTAGAAAAAAAATCTAGAAAAAAAATCTAGAAAAAAATCTAGAAAAAAAATCTATAAAATAAATCTAGAAAAAAATCTAGAAAAAAAATCTAGAAAAAAAATCTAGAAAAAAATCTAGAAAAAAAATCTAGAAAAATATCTAGAAAAAAAATCTAGACAAAAAATCTAGAAAAAAAATCTTGAAAAAAATCTAGAAAAAAATCTAGAAAAAAAATCTAGAAAAAAAATCTAGAAAAAAAATCTAGAAAAAAAATCTAGAAAAAAATCTAGAAAAAAAATCTATAAAATAAATCTAGAAAAAAATCTAGAAAAAAAATCTAGAAAAAAAATCTAGAAAAAAATCTAGAAAAAAAATCTAGAAAAATATCTAGAAAAAAAATCTAGACAAAAAATCTAGAAAAAAAATCTTGAAAAAAATCTAGAAAAAAATCTAGAAAAAAAATCTAGAAAAAAAATCTAGAAAAAAAATCTAGAAAAAAAATCTAGAAAAAAAATCTAGAAAAAAAATCTTGAAAAAAATCTAGAAAAAAAATCTAGAAAAAAATCTAGAAAAAAATTCTTGAAAAAAATCTAGAAAAAAAATCTAGAAAAAAAATCTAGAAAAAAATCTAGAAAAAAAATCTAGAAAAAAATCTAGAAAAAAATCTAGAAAAAAATCTAGAAAAAAAATCTAGAAAAAAAATCTAGAAAAAAAATCTAGAAAAAAAATCTAGAAAAAAATCTAGAAAAAAAATCTAGAAAAAAAATCTAGAAAAAAATCTAGAAAAAAAATCTAGAAAAAAAATCTAGAAAAAAATCTAGAAAAAAATCTAGAAAAAAAATCTAGAAAAAAATCTAGAAAAAAAATCTAGAAAAAAAATCTAGAAAAAAAATCTAGAAAAAAATCTAGAAAAAAATCTAGAAAAAAAATCTAGAAAAAAAATCTAGAAAAAAAATCTAGAAAAAAAATCTAGAAAAAAATCTAGAAAAAAAATCTATAAAATAAATCTAGAAAAAAATCTAGAAAAAAAATCTAGAAAAAAAATCTAGAAAAAAATCTAGAAAAAAATCTAGAAAAAAATCTAGAAAAAAAATCTAGAAAAAAATCTAGAAAAAAAATCTAGAAAAAAAATCTAGAAAAAAAATCTAGAAAAAAATCTAGAAAAAAATCTAGAAAAAAAATCTAGAAAAAAAATCTAGAAAAAAAATCTAGAAAAAAAATCTAGAAAAAAATCTAGAAAAAAAATCTATAAAATAAATCTAGAAAAAAATCTAGAAAAAAAATCTAGAAAAAAAATCTAGAAAAAAATCTAGAAAAAAAATCTAGAAAAATATCTAGAAAAAAAATCTAGACAAAAAATCTAGAAAAAAAATCTTGAAAAAAATCTAGAAAAAAATCTAGAAAAAAAATCTAGAAAAAAAATCTAGAAAAAACATCTAGAAAAAAAATCTAGACAAAAAATCTAGAAAAAAAATCTAGAAAAAAATCTAGAAAAAAAATCTAGAAAAAAAATCTAGAAAAAAATCTAGAAAAAAAATCTAGAAAAAAATCTAGAAAAAAATCAAGAAAAAAATCTAGAAAAAAAATCTAGAAAAAAAATCTAGAAAAAAAATCTAGAAAAAAAATCTAGAAAAAAAATCTAGAAAAAAAATCTAGAAAAAAATCTAGAAAAAAAATCTAGAAAAAAAATCTAGAAAAAAAATCTAGAAAAAAAATCTAGAAAAAAATCTAGAAAAAAAATCTATAAAATAAATCTAGAAAAAAATCTAGAAAAAAAATCTAGAAAAAAAATCTAGAAAAAAATCTAGAAAAAAAATCTAGAAAAATATCTAGAAAAAAAATCTAGACAAAAAATCTAGAAAAAAAATCTAGAAAAAAATCTAGAAAAAAAATCTATAAAATAAATCTAGAAAAAAATCTAGAAAAAAAATCTAGAAAAAAAATCTAGAAAAAAATCTAGAAAAAAAATCTAGAAAAATATCTAGAAAAAAAATCTAGACAAAAAATCTAGAAAAAAAATCTAGAAAAAAATCTAGAAAAAAAATCTAGAAAAAAAATCTAGAAAAAAAATCTTGAAAAAAATCTAGAAAAAAATCTAGAAAAAAAATCTAGAAAAAAAATCTAGAAAAAAAATCTAGAAAAAAAATCTAGAAAAAAAATCTAGAAAAAAAATCTTGAAAAAAATCTAGAAAAAAAATCTAGAAAAAAAATCTAGAAAAAAATCTAGAAAAAAATTCTTGAAAAAAAATCTAGAAAAAAAATCTAGAAAAAAAATCTAGAAAAAAATCTAGAAAAAAAATCTAGAAAAAAATCTAGAAAAAAATCTAGAAAAAAATCTAGAAAAAAAATCTAGAAAAAAAATCTAGAAAAAAAATCTAGAAAAAAAATCTAGAAAAAAATCTAGAAAAAAAATCTAGAAAAAAAATCTAGAAAAAAATCTAGAAAAAAAATCTAGAAAAAAAATCTAGAAAAAAATCTAGAAAAAAATCTAGAAAAAAAATCTAGAAAAAAATCTAGAAAAAAAATCTAGAAAAAAAATCTAGAAAAAAAATCTAGAAAAAAAATCTAGAAAAAAATCTAGAAAAAAAATCTATAAAATAAATCTAGAAAAAAATCTAGAAAAAAAATCTAGAAAAAAAATCTAGAAAAAAATCTAGAAAAAAATCTAGAAAAAAATCTAGAAAAAAAATCTAGAAAAAAATCTAGAAAAAAAATCTAGAAAAAAAATCTAGAAAAAAAATCTAGAAAAAAATCTAGAAAAAAATCTAGAAAAAAAATCTAGAAAAAAAATCTAGAAAAAAAATCTAGAAAAAAAATCTAGAAAAAAATCTAGAAAAAAAATCTATAAAATAAATCTAGAAAAAAATCTAGAAAAAAAATCTAGAAAAAAAATCTAGAAAAAAATCTAGAAAAAAAATCTAGAAAAATATCTAGAAAAAAAATCTAGACAAAAAATCTAGAAAAAAAATCTTGAAAAAAATCTAGAAAAAAATCTAGAAAAAAAATCTAGAAAAAAAATCTAGAAAAAACATCTAGAAAAAAAATCTAGACAAAAAATCTAGAAAAAAAATCTAGAAAAAAATCTAGAAAAAAAATCTAGAAAAAAAATCTAGAAAAAAATCTAGAAAAAAAATCTAGAAAAAAATCTAGAAAAAAATCTAGAAAAAAATCTAGAAAAAAAATCTAGAAAAAAAATCTAGAAAAAAAATCTAGAAAAAAAATCTAGAAAAAAAATCTAGAAAAAAAATCTAGAAAAAAATCTAGAAAAAAATTCTTGAAAAAAAATCTAGAAAAAAAATCTAGAAAAAAAATCTAGAAAAAAATCTAGAAAAAAAATCTAGAAAAAAAATCTAGAAAAAAATCTAGAAAAAAAATCTAGAAAAAAAATCTAGAAAAAAAATCTAGAAAAATATCTAGAAAAAAAATCTAGAAAAAAAATCTAGAAAAAAAATCTAGAAAAAAATCTAGAAAAAAAATCTATAAAATAAATCTAGAAAAAAATCTAGAAAAAAAATCTAGAAAAAAAATCTAGAAAAAAATCTAGAAAAAAAATCTAGAAAAATATCTAGAAAAAAAATCTAGACAAAAAATCTAGAAAAAAAATCTTGAAAAAAATCTAGAAAAAAATCTAGAAAAAAAATCTAGAAAAAAAATCTAGAAAAAACATCTAGAAAAAAAATCTAGACAAAAAATCTAGAAAAAAAATCTAGAAAAAAATCTAGAAAAAAAATCTAGAAAAAAAATCTAGAAAAAAAATCTAGAAAAAAAATCTAGAAAAAAATCTAGAAAAAAATCTAGAAAAAAAATCTAGAAAAAAAATCTAGAAAAAAAATCTAGAAAAAAAATCTAGAAAAAAATCTAGAAAAAAAATCTATAAAATAAATCTAGAAAAAAATCTAGAAAAAAAATCTAGAAAAAAAATCTAGAAAAAAATCTAGAAAAAAAATCTAGAAAAATATCTAGAAAAAAAATCTAGACAAAAAATCTAGAAAAAAAATCTAGAAAAAAATCTAGAAAAAAAATCTAGAAAAAAATCTAGAAAAAAAATCTTGAAAAAAATCTAGAAAAAAATCTAGAAAAAAAATCTAGAAAAAAAATCTAGAAAAAAAATCTAGAAAAAAAATCTAGAAAAAAAATCTAGAAAAAAAATCTTGAAAAAAATCTAGAAAAAAAATCTAGAAATAAAATCTAGAAAAAAATCTAGTAAAAAATTCTTGAAAAAAAATCTAGAAAAAAAATCTAGAAAAAAAATCTAGAAAAAAATCTAGAAAAAAAATCTAGAAAAAAATCTAGAAAAAAATCTAGAAAAAAATCTAGAAAAAAAATCTAGAAAAAAAATCTAGAAAAAAAATCTAGAAAAAAATCTAGAAAAAAAATCTAGAAAAAAAATCTAGAAAAAAAATCTAGACAAAAAATCTAGAAAAAAAATCTAGACAAAAAATCTAGAAAAAAAATCTAGAAAAAAAATCTAGAAAAAAAATCTAGAAAAAAATCTAGAAAAAAATCTAGAAAAAAATCTAGAAAAAAAATCTAGAAAAAAATCTAGAAAAAAATCTAGAAAAAAAATCTAGAAAAAAAATCTAGAAAAAAATCTAGAAAAAAAATCTATAAAATAAATCTAGAAAAAAATCTAGAAAAAAAATCTAGAAAAAAAATCTAGAAAAAAAATCTAGAAAAAAATCTAGAAAAAAAATCTATAAAATAAATCTAGAAAAAAATCTAGAAAAAAAATCTAGAAAAAAAATCTAGAAAAAAATCTAGAAAAAAAATCTAGAAAAATATCTAGAAAAAAAATCTAGACAAAAAATCTAGAAAAAAAATCTTGAAAAAAATCTAGAAAAAAATCTAGAAAAAAAATCTAGAAAAAAAATCTAGAAAAAACATCTAGAAAAAAAATCTAGACAAAAAATCTAGAAAAAAAATCTAGAAAAAAATCTAGAAAAAAAATCTAGAAAAAAAATCTAGAAAAAAAATCTAGAAAAAAATCTAGAAAAAAATCTAGAAAAAAAATCTAGAAAAAAAATCTAGAAAAAAAATCTAGAAAAAAAATCTAGAAAAAAATCTAGAAAAAAAATCTATAAAATAAATCTAGAAAAAAATCTAGAAAAAAAATCTAGAAAAAAAATCTAGAAAAAAATCTAGAAAAAAAATCTAGAAAAATATCTAGAAAAAAAATCTAGACAAAAAATCTAGAAAAAAAATCTAGAAAAAAATCTAGAAAAAAAATCTAGAAAAAAAATCTAGAAAAAAAATCTTGAAAAAAATCTAGAAAAAAATCTAGAAAAAAAATCTAGAAAAAAAATCTAGAAAAAAAATCTAGAAAAAAAATCTAGAAAAAAAATCTAGAAAAAAAATCTTGAAAAAAATCTAGAAAAAAAATCTAGAAAAAAAATCTAGAAAAAAATCTAGTAAAAAATTCTTGAAAAAAAATCTAGAAAAAAAATCTAGAAAAAAAATCTAGAAAAAAATCTAGAAAAAAAATCTAGAAAAAAATCTAGAAAAAAATCTAGAAAAAAATCTAGAAAAAAAATCTAGAAAAAAAATCTAGAAAAAAAATCTAGAAAAAAATCTAGAAAAAAAATCTAGAAAAAAAATCTAGAAAAAAAATCTAGACAAAAAATCTAGAAAAAAAATCTAGACAAAAAATCTAGAAAAAAAATCTAGAAAAAAAATCTAGAAAAAAAATCTAGAAAAAAATCTAGAAAAAAATCTAGAAAAAAATCTAGAAAAAAAATCTAGAAAAAAAATCTAGAAAAAAATCTAGAAAAAAATTCTTGAAAAAAATCTAGAAAAAAAATCTAGAAAAAAAATCTAGAAAAAAATCTAGAAAAAAAATCTAGAAAAAAAATCTAGAAAAAAATCTAGAAAAAAATCTAGAAAAAAAATCTAGAAAAAAAATCTAGAAAAAAAATCTAGAAAAAAATCTAGAAAAAAAATCTAGAAAAAAAATCTAGAAAAAAAATCTAGAAAAAAAATCTAGAAAAAAATCTAGAAAAAAATCTATAAAATAAATCTAGAAAAAAATCTAGAAAAAAAATCTAGAAAAAAAATCTAGAAAAAAATCTAGAAAAAAAATCTAGAAAAATATCTAGAAAAAAAATCTAGACAAAAAATCTAGAAAAAAAATCTTGAAAAAAATCTAGAAAAAAATCTAGAAAAAAAATCTAGAAAAAAATCTAGAAAAAAATCTAGAAAAAAAATCTAGAAAAAAAATCTAGAAAAAACATCTAGAAAAAAATCTAGAAAAAAAATCTAGAAAAAAAATCTAGAAAAAAAATCTAGAAAAAAAATCTAGAAAAAAATCTAGAAAAAAAATCTATAAAATAAATCTAGAAAAAAATCTAGAAAAAAAATCTAGAAAAAAAATCTAGAAAAAAATCTAGAAAAAAAATCTAGAAAAATATCTAGAAAAAAAATCTAGACAAAAAATCTAGAAAAAAAATCTTGAAAAAAATCTAGAAAAAAATCTAGAAAAAAAATCTAGAAAAAAAATCTAGAAAAAAAATCTAGAAAAAAAATCTAGAAAAAAAATCTAGAAAAAAAATCTTGAAAAAAATCTAGAAAAAAAATCTAGAAAAAAATCTAGAAAAAAATTCTTGAAAAAAATCTAGAAAAAAAATCTAGAAAAAAAATCTAGAAAAAAATCTAGAAAAAAAATCTAGAAAAAAATCTAGAAAAAAATCTAGAAAAAAATCTAGAAAAAAAATCTAGAAAAAAAATCTAGAAAAAAAATCTAGAAAAAAAATCTAGAAAAAAATCTAGAAAAAAAATCTAGAAAAAAAATCTAGAAAAAAATCTAGAAAAAAAATCTAGAAAAAAAATCTAGAAAAAAATCTAGAAAAAAATCTAGAAAAAAAATCTAGAAAAAAATCTAGAAAAAAAATCTAGAAAAAAAATCTAGAAAAAAAATCTAGAAAAAAATCTAGAAAAAAATCTAGAAAAAAAATCTAGAAAAAAAATCTAGAAAAAAAATCTAGAAAAAAAATCTAGAAAAAAATCTAGAAAAAAAATCTATAAAATAAATCTAGAAAAAAATCTAGAAAAAAAATCTAGAAAAAAAATCTAGAAAAAAATCTAGAAAAAAATCTAGAAAAAAATCTAGAAAAAAAATCTAGAAAAAAATCTAGAAAAAAAATCTAGAAAAAAAATCTAGAAAAAAAATCTAGAAAAAAATCTAGAAAAAAATCTAGAAAAAAAATCTAGAAAAAAAATCTAGAAAAAAAATCTAGAAAAAAAATCTAGAAAAAAATCTAGAAAAAAAATCTATAAAATAAATCTAGAAAAAAATCTAGAAAAAAAATCTAGAAAAAAAATCTAGAAAAAAATCTAGAAAAAAAATCTAGAAAAATATCTAGAAAAAAAATCTAGACAAAAAATCTAGAAAAAAAATCTTGAAAAAAATCTAGAAAAAAATCTAGAAAAAAAATCTAGAAAAAAAATCTAGAAAAAACATCTAGAAAAAAAATCTAGACAAAAAATCTAGAAAAAAAATCTAGAAAAAAATCTAGAAAAAAAATCTAGAAAAAAAATCTAGAAAAAAATCTAGAAAAAAAATCTAGAAAAAAATCTAGAAAAAAATCAAGAAAAAAATCTAGAAAAAAAATCTAGAAAAAAAATCTAGAAAAAAAATCTAGAAAAAAAATCTAGAAAAAAAATCTAGAAAAAAAATCTAGAAAAAAATCTAGAAAAAAAATCTAGAAAAAAAATCTAGAAAAAAAATCTAGAAAAAAAATCTAGAAAAAAATCTAGAAAAAAAATCTATAAAATAAATCTAGAAAAAAATCTAGAAAAAAAATCTAGAAAAAAAATCTAGAAAAAAATCTAGAAAAAAAATCTAGAAAAATATCTAGAAAAAAAATCTAGACAAAAAATCTAGAAAAAAAATCTAGAAAAAAATCTAGAAAAAAAATCTATAAAATAAATCTAGAAAAAAATCTAGAAAAAAAATCTAGAAAAAAAATCTAGAAAAAAATCTAGAAAAAAAATCTAGAAAAATATCTAGAAAAAAAATCTAGACAAAAAATCTAGAAAAAAAATCTAGAAAAAAATCTAGAAAAAAAATCTAGAAAAAAAATCTAGAAAAAAAATCTTGAAAAAAATCTAGAAAAAAATCTAGAAAAAAAATCTAGAAAAAAAATCTAGAAAAAAAATCTAGAAAAAAAATCTAGAAAAAAAATCTAGAAAAAAAATCTTGAAAAAAATCTAGAAAAAAAATCTAGAAAAAAAATCTAGAAAAAAATCTAGAAAAAAATTCTTGAAAAAAAATCTAGAAAAAAAATCTAGAAAAAAAATCTAGAAAAAAATCTAGAAAAAAAATCTAGAAAAAAATCTAGAAAAAAATCTAGAAAAAAATCTAGAAAAAAAATCTAGAAAAAAAATCTAGAAAAAAAATCTAGAAAAAAAATCTAGAAAAAAATCTAGAAAAAAAATCTAGAAAAAAAATCTAGAAAAAAATCTAGAAAAAAAATCTAGAAAAAAAATCTAGAAAAAAATCTAGAAAAAAATCTAGAAAAAAAATCTAGAAAAAATCTAGAAAAAAAATCTAGAAAAAAAATCTAGAAAAAAAATCTAGAAAAAAAATCTAGAAAAAAATCTAGAAAAAAAATCTATAAAATAAATCTAGAAAAAAATCTAGAAAAAAAATCTAGAAAAAAAATCTAGAAAAAAATCTAGAAAAAAATCTAGAAAAAAATCTAGAAAAAAAATCTAGAAAAAAATCTAGAAAAAAAATCTAGAAAAAAAATCTAGAAAAAAAATCTAGAAAAAAATCTAGAAAAAAATCTAGAAAAAAAATCTAGAAAAAAAATCTAGAAAAAAAATCTAGAAAAAAAATCTAGAAAAAAATCTAGAAAAAAAATCTATAAAATAAATCTAGAAAAAAATCTAGAAAAAAAATCTAGAAAAAAAATCTAGAAAAAAATCTAGAAAAAAAATCTAGAAAAATATCTAGAAAAAAAATCTAGACAAAAAATCTAGAAAAAAAATCTTGAAAAAAATCTAGAAAAAAAATCTATAAAATAAATCTAGAAAAAAATCTAGAAAAAAAATCTAGAAAAAAAATCTAGAAAAAAATCTAGAAAAAAAATCTAGAAAAATATCTAGAAAAAAAATCTAGACAAAAAATCTAGAAAAAAAATCTAGAAAAAAATCTAGAAAAAAAATCTAGAAAAAAAATCTAGAAAAAAAATCTTGAAAAAAATCTAGAAAAAAATCTAGAAAAAAAATCTAGAAAAAAAATCTAGAAAAAAAATCTAGAAAAAAAATCTAGAAAAAAAATCTAGAAAAAAAATCTTGAAAAAAATCTAGAAAAAAAATCTAGAAAAAAATCTAGAAAAAAATTCTTGAAAAAAATCTAGAAAAAAAATCTAGAAAAAAAATCTAGAAAAAAATCTAGAAAAAAAATCTAGAAAAAAAATCTAGAAAAAAAATCTAGAAAAAAATCTAGAAAAAAAATCTATAAAATAAATCTAGAAAAAAATCTAGAAAAAAAATCTAGAAAAAAAATCTAGAAAAAAATCTAGAAAAAAATCTAGAAAAAAATCTAGAAAAAAAATCTAGAAAAAAATCTAGAAAAAAAATCTAGAAAAAAAATCTAGAAAAAAAATCTAGAAAAAAATCTAGAAAAAAATCTAGAAAAAAAATCTAGAAAAAAAATCTAGAAAAAAAATCTAGAAAAAAAATCTAGAAAAAAATCTAGAAAAAAAATCTATAAAATAAATCTAGAAAAAAATCTAGAAAAAAAATCTAGAAAAAAAATCTAGAAAAAAATCTAGAAAAAAAATCTAGAAAAATATCTAGAAAAAAAATCTAGACAAAAAATCTAGAAAAAAAATCTTGAAAAAAATCTAGAAAAAAATCTAGAAAAAAAATCTAGAAAAAAAATCTAGAAAAAACATCTAGAAAAAAAATCTAGACAAAAAATCTAGAAAAAAAATCTAGAAAAAAATCTAGAAAAAAAATCTAGAAAAAAAATCTAGAAAAAAATCTAGAAAAAAAATCTAGAAAAAAATCTAGAAAAAAATCTAGAAAAAAATCTAGAAAAAAAATCTAGAAAAAAAATCTAGAAAAAAAATCTAGAAAAAAAATCTAGAAAAAAAATCTAGAAAAAAAATCTAGAAAAAAATCTAGAAAAAAAATCTAGAAAAAAAATCTAGAAAAAAAATCTAGAAAAAAAATCTAGAAAAAAATCTAGAAAAAAAATCTATAAAATAAATCTAGAAAAAAATCTAGAAAAAAAATCTAGAAAAAAAATCTAGAAAAAAATCTAGAAAAAAAATCTAGAAAAATATCTAGAAAAAAAATCTAGACAAAAAATCTAGAAAAAAAATCTAGAAAAAAATCTAGAAAAAAAATCTATAAAATAAATCTAGAAAAAAATCTAGAAAAAAAATCTAGAAAAAAAATCTAGAAAAAAATCTAGAAAAAAAACTAGAAAAATATCTAGAAAAAAAATCTAGACAAAAAATCTAGAAAAAAAATCTAGAAAAAAATCTAGAAAAAAAATCTAGAAAAAAAATCTAGAAAAAAAATCTTGAAAAAAATCTAGAAAAAAATCTAGAAAAAAAATCTAGAAAAAAAATCTAGAAAAAAAATCTAGAAAAAAAATCTAGAAAAAAAATCTAGAAAAAAAATCTTGAAAAAAATCTAGAAAAAAAATCTAGAAAAAAAATCTAGAAAAAAATCTAGAAAAAAATTCTTGAAAAAAAATCTAGAAAAAAAATCTAGAAAAAAAATCTAGAAAAAAATCTAGAAAAAAAATCTAGAAAAAAATCTAGAAAAAAATCTAGAAAAAAATCTAGAAAAAAAATCTAGAAAAAAAATCTAGAAAAAAAATCTAGAAAAAAAATCTAGAAAAAAATCTAGAAAAAAAATCTAGAAAAAAAATCTAGAAAAAAATCTAGAAAAAAAATCTAGAAAAAAAATCTAGAAAAAAATCTAGAAAAAAATCTAGAAAAAAAATCTAGAAAAAAATCTAGAAAAAAAATCTAGAAAAAAAATCTAGAAAAAAAATCTAGAAAAAAAACTAGAAAAAAATCTAGAAAAAAAATCTAGAAAAAAAATCTAGAAAAAAAATCTAGAAAAAAAATCTAGAAAAAAAATCTAGAAAAAAATCTAGAAAAAAAATCTAGAAAAAAAATCTAGAAAAAAATCTAGAAAAAAAATCTAGAAAAAAAATCTAGAAAAAAATCTAGAAAAAAATCTAGAAAAAAAATCTAGAAAAAAATCTAGAAAAAAAATCTAGAAAAAAAATCTAGAAAAAAAATCTAGAAAAAAATCTAGAAAAAAATCTAGAAAAAAAATCTAGAAAAAAAATCTAGAAAAAAAATCTAGAAAAAAAATCTAGAAAAAAATCTAGAAAAAAAATCTATAAAATAAATCTAGAAAAAAATCTAGAAAAAAAATCTAGAAAAAAAATCTAGAAAAAAATCTAGAAAAAAAATCTAGAAAAATATCTAGAAAAAAAATCTAGACAAAAAATCTAGGAAAAAAATCTTGAAAAAAATCTAGAAAAAAATCTAGAAAAAAAATCTAGAAAAAAAATCTAGAAAAAACATCTAGAAAAAAAATCTAGACAAAAAATCTAGAAAAAAAATCTAGAAAAAAATCTAGAAAAAAAATCTAGAAAAAAATCTAGAAAAAAAATCTAGAAAAAAAATCTAGAAAAAAATCTAGAAAAAAAATCTAGAAAAATATCTAGAAAAAAAATCTAGACAAAAAATCTAGAAAAAAAATCTAGAAAAAAATCTAGAAAAAAAATCTAGAAAAAAAATCTAGAAAAAAAATCTTGAAAAAAATCTAGAAAAAAATCTAGAAAAAAAATCTAGAAAAAAAATCTAGAAAAAAAATCTAGAAAAAAAATCTAGAAAAAAAATCTTGAAAAAAATCTAGAAAAAAAATCTAGAAAAAAAATCTAGAAAAAAATCTAGAAAAAAATTCTTGAAAAAAAATCTAGAAAAAAAATCTAGAAAAAAAATCTAGAAAAAAATCTAGAAAAAAAATCTAGAAAAAAATCTAGAAAAAAATCTAGAAAAAAATCTAGAAAAAAAATCTAGAAAAAAAATCTAGAAAAAAAATCTAGAAAAAAAATCTAGAAAAAAAATCTAGAAAAAAAATCTAGAAAAAAAATCTAGAAAAAAATCTAGAAAAAAAATTTAGAAAAAAAATCTAGAAAAAAAATCTAGACAAAAAATCTAGAAAAAAAATATTGAAAAAAATCTAGAAAAAAAATATTGAAAAAAATCTAGAAAAAAAATCTAGAAAAAAAATCTAGAAAAAAAATCTAGAAAAAAAATCTAGAAAAAAATCTAGAAAAAAAATCTAGAAAAAAAATCTAGAAAAAAAATCTAGACAAAAAATCTAGAAAAAAAATCTAGACAAAAAATCTAGAAAAAAATCTAGAAAAAAAATCTAGAAAAATATCTAGAAAAAAAATCTAGACAAAAAATCTAGGAAAAAAATCTTGAAAAAAATCTAGAAAAAAATCTAGAAAAAAAATCTAGAAAAAAAATCTAGAAAAAACATCTAGAAAAAAAATCTAGACAAAAAATCTAGAAAAAAAATCTAGAAAAAAATCTAGAAAAAAAATCTAGAAAAAAATCTAGAAAAAAAATCTAGAAAAAAAATCTAGAAAAAAATCTAGAAAAAAATCTAGAAAAAAAATCTAGAAAAAAAATCTAGAAAAAAAATCTAGAAAAAAAATCTAGAAAAAAATCTAGAAAAAAAATCTATAAAATAAATCTAGAAAAAAATCTAGAAAAAAAATCTAGAAAAAAAATCTAGAAAAAAATCTAGAAAAAAAATCTAGAAAAATATCTAGAAAAAAAATCTAGACAAAAAATCTAGAAAAAAAATCTAGAAAAAAATCTAGAAAAAAAATCTAGAAAAAAAATCTAGAAAAAAAATCTTGAAAAAAATCTAGAAAAAAATCTAGAAAAAAAATCTAGAAAAAAAATCTAGAAAAAAAATCTAGAAAAAAAATCTAGAAAAAAAATCTTGAAAAAAATCTAGAAAAAAAATCTAGAAAAAAAATCTAGAAAAAAATCTAGAAAAAAATTCTTGAAAAAAAATCTAGAAAAAAAATCTAGAAAAAAAATCTAGAAAAAAATCTAGAAAAAAAATCTAGAAAAAAATCTAGAAAAAAATCTAGAAAAAAATCTAGAAAAAAAATCTAGAAAAAAAATCTAGAAAAAAAATCTAGAAAAAAAATCTAGAAAAAAAATCTAGAAAAAAAATCTAGAAAAAAAATCTAGAAAAAAATCTAGAAAAAAAATTTAGAAAAAAAATCTAGAAAAAAAATCTAGACAAAAAATCTAGAAAAAAAATATTGAAAAAAATCTAGAAAAAAAATATTGAAAAAAATCTAGAAAAAAAATCTAGAAAAAAAATCTAGAAAAAAAATCTAGAAAAAAAATCTAGAAAAAAATCTAGAAAAAAAATCTAGAAAAAAAATCTAGAAAAAAAATCTAGACAAAAAATCTAGAAAAAAAATCTAGACAAAAAATCTAGAAAAAGAATCTAGAAAAAAATCTAGAAAAAAAATCTAGAAAAAAAATCTAGAAAAAAATCTAGAAAAAAATTCTTGAAAAAAATCTAGAAAAAAAATCTAGAAAAAAAATCTAGAAAAAAATCTAGAAAAAAAATCTAGAAAAAAAATCTAGAAAAAAATCTAGAAAAAAATCTAGAAAAAAAATCTAGAAAAAAATCTAGAAAAAAAATCTAGAAAAAAAATCTAGAAAAAAAATCTAGAAAAAAATCTAGAAAAAAATCTAGAAAAAAAATCTAGAAAAAAAATCTAGAAAAAAAATCTAGAAAAAAAATCTAGAAAAAAATCTAGAAAAAAAATCTATAAAATAAATCTAGAAAAAAATCTAGAAAAAAAATCTAGAAAAAAAATCTAGAAAAAAATCTAGAAAAAAAATCTAGAAAAATATCTAGAAAAAAAATCTAGACAAAAAATCTAGAAAAAAAATCTTGAAAAAAATCTAGAAAAAAAATCTAGAAAAAAAATCTAGAAAAAAAATCTTGAAAAAAATCTAGAAAAAAATCTAGAAAAAAAATCTAGAAAAAAAATCTAGAAAAAAAATCTAGAAAAAAAATCTAGAAAAAAAATCTAGAAAAAAAATCTTGAAAAAAATCTAGAAAAAAAATCTAGAAAAAAAATCTAGAAAAAAATCTAGAAAAAAATTCTTGAAAAAAAATCTAGAAAAAAAATCTAGAAAAAAAATCTAGAAAAAAATCTAGAAAAAAAATCTAGAAAAAAATCTAGAAAAAAATCTAGAAAAAAATCTAGAAAAAAAATCTAGAAAAAAAATCTAGAAAAAAAATCTAGAAAAAAAATCTAGAAAAAAATCTAGAAAAAAAATCTAGAAAAAAAATCTAGAAAAAAATCTAGAAAAAAAATCTAGAAAAAAAATCTAGAAAAAAATCTAGAAAAAAATCTAGAAAAAAAATCTAGAAAAAAATCTAGAAAAAAAATCTAGAAAAAAAATCTAGAAAAAAAATCTAGAAAAAAAACTAGAAAAAAATCTAGAAAAAAAATCTAGAAAAAAAATCTAGAAAAAAAATCTAGAAAAAAAATCTAGAAAAAAAATCTAGAAAAAAATCTAGAAAAAAAATCTAGAAAAAAAATCTAGAAAAAAATCTAGAAAAAAAATCTAGAAAAAAAATCTAGAAAAAAATCTAGAAAAAAATCTAGAAAAAAAATCTAGAAAAAAATCTAGAAAAAAAATCTAGAAAAAAAATCTAGAAAAAAAATCTAGAAAAAAATCTAGAAAAAAATCTAGAAAAAAAATCTAGAAAAAAAATCTAGAAAAAAAATCTAGAAAAAAAATCTAGAAAAAAATCTAGAAAAAAAATCTATAAAATAAATCTAGAAAAAAATCTAGAAAAAAAATCTAGAAAAAAAATCTAGAAAAAAATCTAGAAAAAAAATCTAGAAAAATATCTACAAAAAAAATCTAGACAAAAAATCTAGGAAAAAAATCTTGAAAAAAATCTAGAAAAAAATCTAGAAAAAAAATCTAGAAAAAAAATCTAGAAAAAACATCTAGAAAAAAAATCTAGACAAAAAATCTAGAAAAAAAATCTAGAAAAAAATCTAGAAAAAAAATCTAGAAAAAAATCTAGAAAAAAAATCTAGAAAAAAAATCTAGAAAAAAATCTAGAAAAAAATCTAGAAAAAAAATCTAGAAAAAAAATCTAGAAAAAAAATCTAGAAAAAAAATCTAGAAAAAAATCTAGAAAAAAAATCTATAAAATAAATCTAGAAAAAAATCTAGAAAAAAAATCTAGAAAAAAAATCTAGAAAAAAATCTAGAAAAAAAATCTAGAAAAATATCTAGAAAAAAAATCTAGACAAAAAATCTAGAAAAAAAATCTAGAAAAAAATCTAGAAAAAAAATCTAGAAAAAAAATCTAGAAAAAAAATCTTGAAAAAAATCTAGAAAAAAATCTAGAAAAAAAATCTAGAAAAAAAATCTAGAAAAAAAATCTAGAAAAAAAATCTAGAAAAAAAATCTTGAAAAAAATCTAGAAAAAAAATCTAGAAAAAAAATCTAGAAAAAAATCTAGAAAAAAATTCTTGAAAAAAAATCTAGAAAAAAAATCTAGAAAAAAAATCTAGAAAAAAATCTAGAAAAAAAATCTAGAAAAAAATCTAGAAAAAAATCTAGAAAAAAATCTAGAAAAAAAATCTAGAAAAAAAATCTAGAAAAAAAATCTAGAAAAAAAATCTAGAAAAAAAATCTAGAAAAAAAATCTAGAAAAAAAATCTAGAAAAAAATCTAGAAAAAAAATTTAGAAAAAAAATCTAGAAAAAAAATCTAGACAAAAAATCTAGAAAAAAAATATTGAAAAAAATCTAGAAAAAAAATATTGAAAAAAATCTAGAAAAAAAATCTAGAAAAAAAATCTAGAAAAAAAATCTAGAAAAAAAATCTAGAAAAAAATCTAGAAAAAAAATCTAGAAAAAAAATCTAGAAAAAAAATCTAGACAAAAAATCTAGAAAAAAAATCTAGACAAAAAATCTAGAAAAAAATCTAGAAAAAAAATCTAGAAAAATATCTAGAAAAAAAATCTAGACAAAAAATCTAGGAAAAAAATCTTGAAAAAAATCTAGAAAAAAATCTAGAAAAAAAATCTAGAAAAAAAATCTAGAAAAAACATCTAGAAAAAAAATCTAGACAAAAAATCTAGAAAAAAAATCTAGAAAAAAATCTAGAAAAAAAATCTAGAAAAAAATCTAGAAAAAAAATCTAGAAAAAAAATCTAGAAAAAAATCTAGAAAAAAATCTAGAAAAAAAATCTAGAAAAAAAATCTAGAAAAAAAATCTAGAAAAAAAATCTAGAAAAAAATCTAGAAAAAAAATCTATAAAATAAATCTAGAAAAAAATCTAGAAAAAAAATCTAGAAAAAAAATCTAGAAAAAAATCTAGAAAAAAAATCTAGAAAAATATCTAGAAAAAAAATCTAGACAAAAAATCTAGAAAAAAAATCTAGAAAAAAATCTAGACAAAAAATCTAGAAAAAAAATCTAGAAAAAAAATCTTGAAAAAAATCTAGAAAAAAATCTAGAAAAAAAATCTAGAAAAAAAATCTAGAAAAAAAATCTAGAAAAAAAATCTAGAAAAAAAATCTTGAAAAAAATCTAGAAAAAAAATCTAGAAAAAAAATCTAGAAAAAAATCTAGAAAAAAATTCTTGAAAAAAAATCTAGAAAAAAAATCTAGAAAAAAAATCTAGAAAAAAATCTAGAAAAAAAATCTAGAAAAAAATCTAGAAAAAAATCTAGAAAAAAATCTAGAAAAAAAATCTAGAAAAAAAATCTAGAAAAAAAATCTAGAAAAAAAATCTAGAAAAAAAATCTAGAAAAAAAATCTAGAAAAAAATCTAGAAAAAAAATTTAGAAAAAAAATCTAGAAAAAAAATCTAGACAAAAAATCTAGAAAAAAAATATTGAAAAAAATCTAGAAAAAAAATATTGAAAAAAATCTAGAAAAAAAATCTAGAAAAAAAATCTAGAAAAAAAATCTAGAAAAAAAATCTAGAAAAAAATCTAGAAAAAAAATCTAGAAAAAAAATCTAGAAAAAAAATCTAGACAAAAAATCTAGAAAAAAAATCTAGACAAAAAATCTAGAAAAAAAATCTAGAAAAAAAATCTAGACAAAAAATCTAGAAAAAAAATCTAGAAAAAAATCTAGAAAAAAAATCTAGAAAAAAAATCTAGAAAAAAATCTAGAAAAAAATTCTTGAAAAAAATCTAGAAAAAAAATCTAGAAAAAAAATCTAGAAAAAAAATCTAGAAAAAAATCTAGAAAAAAAATCTAGAAAAAAAATCTAGAAAAAAAATCTAGAAAAAAATCTAGAAAAAAATCTAGAAAAAAAATCTAGAAAAAAAATCTAGAAAAAAAATCTAGAAAAAAAATCTAGAAAAAAATCTAGAAAAAAAATCTATAAAATAAATCTAGAAAAAAATCTAGAAAAAAAATCTAGAAAAAAAATCTAGAAAAAAATCTAGAAAAAAAATCTAGAAAAATATCTAGAAAAAAAATCTAGACAAAAAATCTAGAAAAAAAATCTTGAAAAAAATCTAGAAAAAAATCTAGAAAAAAAATCTAGAAAAAAAATCTAGAAAAAACATCTAGAAAAAAAATCTAGACAAAAAATCTAGAAAAAAAATCTAGAAAAAAATCTAGAAAAAAAATCTAGAAAAAAAATCTAGAAAAAAAATCTAGAAAAAAAATCTAGAAAAAAATCTAGAAAAAAATCTAGAAAAAAAATCTAGAAAAAAAATCTAGAAAAAAAATCTAGAAAAAAATCTAGAAAAAAAATCTATAAAATAAATCTAGAAAAAAATCTAGAAAAAAAATCTAGAAAAAAAATCTAGAAAAAAATCTAGAAAAAAAATCTAGAAAAATATCTAGAAAAAAAATCTAGACAAAAAATCTAGAAAAAAAATCTAGAAAAAAATCTAGAAAAAAAATCTAGAAAAAAAATCTAGAAAAAAAATCTTGAAAAAAATCTAGAAAAAAATCTAGAAAAAAAATCTAGAAAAAAAATCTAGAAAAAAAATCTAGAAAAAAAATCTAGAAAAAAAATCTAGAAAAAGAATCTTGAAAAAAATCTAGAAAAAAAATCTAGAAAAAAATTCTAGAAAAAAATCTAGAAAAAAATTCTTGAAAAAAAATCTAGAAATAAAATCTAGAAAAAAAATCTAGAAAAAAATCTAGAAAAAAAATCTAGAAAAAAATCTAGAAAAAAATCTAGAAAAAAATCTAGAAAAAAAATCTAGAAAAAAAATCTAGAAAAAAAATCTAGAAAAAAAATCTAGAAAAAAATCTAGAAAAAAAATCTAGAAAAAAAATCTAGAAAAAAATCTAGAAAAAAAATCTAGAAAAAAAATCTAGAAAAAAATCTAGAAAAAAATCTAGAAAAAAAATCTAGAAAAAAATCTAGAAAAAAAATCTAGAAAAAAAATCTAGAAAAAAAATCTAGAAAAAAATCTAGAAAAAAATCTAGAAAAAAAATCTAGAAAAAAAATCTAGAAAAAAATCTAGAAAAAAAATCTAGAAAAAAAATCTAGAAAAAAATCTAGAAAAAAAATTTAGAAAAAAAATCTAGAAAAAAAATCTAGACAAAAAATCTAGAAAAAAAATATTGAAAAAAATCTAGAAAAAAAATATTGAAAAAAATCTAGAAAAAAAATCTAGAAAAAAAATCTAGAAAAAAAATCTAGAAAAAAAATCTAGAAAAAAATCTAGAAAAAAAATCTAGAAAAAAAATCTAGAAAAAAAATCTAGACAAAAAATCTAGAAAAAAAATCTAGACAAAAAATCTAGAAAAAAAATCTAGAAAAAAATCTAGAAAAAAAATCTAGAAAAAAAATCTAGAAAAAAATCTAGAAAAAAATTCTTGAAAAAAATCTAGAAAAAAAATCTAGAAAAAAAATCTAGAAAAAAATCTAGAAAAAAAATCTAGAAAAAAATCTAGAAAAAAAATCTAGAAAAAAAATCTAGAAAAAAAATCTAGAAAAAAAATCTAGACAAAAAATCTAGAAAAAAAATCTAGACAAAAAATCTAGAAAAAAAATCTAGAAAAAAATCTAGAAAAAAAATCTAGAAAAAAATCTAGAAAAAAAATCTTGAAAAAAATCTAGAAAAAAAATCTAGAAAAAAAATCTAGAAAAAAAATCTAGAAAAAAAATCTAGAAAAAAATCTAGAAAAAAAATCTAGAAAAAAAATCTAGAAAAAAAATCTAGACAAAAAATCTAGAAAAAAAATCTAGACAAAAAATCTAGAAAAAAAATCTAGAAAAAAATCTAGAAAAAAAATCTAGAAAAAAAATCTAGAAAAAAATCTAGAAAAAAATTCTTGAAAAAAATCTAGAAAAAAAATCTAGAAAAAAAATCTAGAAAAAAATCTAGAAAAAAAATCTAGAAAAAAATCTAGAAAAAAAATCTAGAAAAAAAATCTAGAAAAAAAATCTAGAAAAAAAATCTAGACAAAAAATCTAGAAAAAAAATCTAGACAAAAAATCTAGAAAAAAAATCTAGAAAAAAATCTAGAAAAAAAATCTAGAAAAAAATCTAGAAAAAAAATCTTGAAAAAAATCTAGAAAAAAAATCTAGAAAAAAAATCTAGAAAAAAATCTAGAAAAAAATTCTTGAAAAAAAATCTAGAAAAAAAATCTAGAAAAAAAATCTAGAAAAAAAATCTAGAAAAAAAATCTTGAAAAAAATCTAGAAAAAAAATCTAGAAAAAAAATCTAGAAAAAAAATCTAGAAAAAAAATCTAGAAAAAAAATCTAGAAAAAAAATCTAGAAAAAAATCTAGAAAAAAAATCTAGAAAAAAATCTAGAAAAAAATCTAGAAAAAAATCTAGAAAAAAAATCTAGAAAAAAAATCTAGAAAAAAAATCTAGAAAAAAAATCTAGAAAAAAAATCTAGAAAAAAAATCTAGAAAAAAAATCTAGAAAAAAATCTAGAAAAAAAATTTAGAAAAAAAATCTAGAAAAAAAATCTAGACAAAAAATCTAGAAAAAAAATATTGAAAAAAATCTAGAAAAAAAATATTGAAAAAAATCTAGAAAAAAAATCTAGAAAAAAAATCTAGAAAAAAAATCTAGAAAAAAAATCTAGAAAAAAATCTAGAAAAAAAATCTAGACAAAAAATCTAGAAAAAAAATCTAGACAAAAAATCTAGAAAAAAAATCTAGAAAAAAATCTAGAAAAAAAATCTAGAAAAAAAATCTAGAAAAAAATCTAGAAAAAAATTCTTGAAAAAAATCTAGAAAAAAAATCTAGAAAAAAAATCTAGAAAAAAATCTAGAAAAAAAATCTAGAAAAAAAATCTAGAAAAAAATCTAGAAAAAAATCTAGAAAAAAAATCTAGAAAAAAATCTAGAAAAAAAATCTAGAAAAAAAATCTAGAAAAAAAATCTAGAAAAAAATCTAGAAAAAAATCTAGAAAAAAAATCTAGAAAAAAAATCTAGAAAAAAATCTAGAAAAAAAATCTAGAAAAAAAATCTAGAAAAAAATCTAGAAAAAAAATTTAGAAAAAAAATCTAGAAAAAAAATCTAGACAAAAAATCTAGAAAAAAAATATTGAAAAAAATCTAGAAAAAAAATATTGAAAAAAATCTAGAAAAAAAATCTAGAAAAAAAATCTAGAAAAAAAATCTAGAAAAAAAATCTAGAAAAAAATCTAGAAAAAAAATCTAGAAAAAAAATCTAGAAAAAAAATCTAGACAAAAAATCTAGAAAAAAAATCTAGACAAAAAATCTAGAAAAAAAATCTAGAAAAAAATCTAGAAAAAAAATCTAGAAAAAAAATCTAGAAAAAAATCTAGAAAAAAATTCTTGAAAAAAATCTAGAAAAAAAATCTAGAAAAAAAATCTAGAAAAAAATCTAGAAAAAAAATCTAGAAAAAAATCTAGAAAAAAAATCTAGAAAAAAAATCTAGAAAAAAAATCTAGAAAAAAAATCTAGACAAAAAATCTAGAAAAAAAATCTAGACAAAAAATCTAGAAAAAAAATCTAGAAAAAAATCTAGAAAAAAAATCTAGAAAAAAATCTAGAAAAAAAATCTTGAAAAAAATCTAGAAAAAAAATCTAGAAAAAAAATCTAGAAAAAAAATCTAGAAAAAAAATCTAGAAAAAAATCTAGAAAAAAAATCTAGAAAAAAAATCTAGAAAAAAAATCTAGACAAAAAATCTAGAAAAAAAATCTAGACAAAAAATCTAGAAAAAAAATCTAGAAAAAAATCTAGAAAAAAAATCTAGAAAAAAAATCTAGAAAAAAATCTAGAAAAAAATTCTTGAAAAAAATCTAGAAAAAAAATCTAGAAAAAAAATCTAGAAAAAAATCTAGAAAAAAAATCTAGAAAAAAATCTAGAAAAAAAATCTAGAAAAAAAATCTAGAAAAAAAATCTAGAAAAAAAATCTAGACAAAAAATCTAGAAAAAAAATCTAGACAAAAAATCTAGAAAAAAAATCTAGAAAAAAATCTAGAAAAAAAATCTAGAAAAAAATCTAGAAAAAAAATCTTGAAAAAAATCTAGAAAAAAAATCTAGAAAAAAAATCTAGAAAAAAATCTAGAAAAAAATTCTTGAAAAAAAATCTAGAAAAAAAATCTAGAAAAAAAATCTAGAAAAAAAATCTAGAAAAAAAATCTTGAAAAAAATCTAGAAAAAAAATCTAGAAAAAAAATCTAGAAAAAAAATCTAGAAAAAAAATCTAGAAAAAAAATCTAGAAAAAAAATCTAGAAAAAAATCTAGAAAAAAAATCTAGAAAAAAATCTAGAAAAAAATCTAGAAAAAAATCTAGAAAAAAAATCTAGAAAAAAAATCTAGAAAAAAAATCTAGAAAAAAAATCTAGAAAAAAAATCTAGAAAAAAAATCTAGAAAAAAAATCTAGAAAAAAATCTAGAAAAAAAATTTAGAAAAAAAATCTAGAAAAAAAATCTAGACAAAAAATCTAGAAAAAAAATATTGAAAAAAATCTAGAAAAAAAATATTGAAAAAAATCTAGAAAAAAAATCTAGAAAAAAAATCTAGAAAAAAAATCTAGAAAAAAAATCTAGAAAAAAATCTAGAAAAAAAATCTAGACAAAAAATCTAGAAAAAAAATCTAGACAAAAAATCTAGAAAAAAAATCTAGAAAAAAATCTAGAAAAAAAATCTAGAAAAAAAATCTAGAAAAAAATCTAGAAAAAAATTCTTGAAAAAAATCTAGAAAAAAAATCTAGAAAAAAAATCTAGAAAAAAATCTAGAAAAAAAATCTAGAAAAAAAATCTAGAAAAAAATCTAGAAAAAAATCTAGAAAAAAAATCTAGAAAAAAATCTAGAAAAAAAATCTAGAAAAAAAATCTAGAAAAAAAATCTAGAAAAAAATCTAGAAAAAAATCTAGAAAAAAAATCTAGAAAAAAAATCTAGAAAAAAAATCTAGAAAAAAAATCTAGAAAAAAATCTAGAAAAAAAATCTATAAAATAAATCTAGAAAAAAATCTAGAAAAAAAATCTAGAAAAAAAATCTAGAAAAAAATCTAGAAAAAAAATCTAGAAAAATATCTAGAAAAAAAATCTAGACAAAAAATCTAGAAAAAAAATCTTGAAAAAAATCTAGAAAAAAATCTAGAAAAAAAATCTAGAAAAAAAATCTAGAAAAAACATCTAGAAAAAAAATCTAGACAAAAAATCTAGAAAAAAAATCTAGAAAAAAATCTAGAAAAAAAATCTAGAAAAAAAATCTAGAAAAAAAATCTAGAAAAAAAATCTAGAAAAAAATCTAGAAAAAAATCTAGAAAAAAAATCTAGAAAAAAAATCTAGAAAAAAAATCTAGAAAAAAATCTAGAAAAAAAATCTATAAAATAAATCTAGAAAAAAATCTAGAAAAAAAATCTAGAAAAAAAATCTAGAAAAAAATCTAGAAAAAAAATCTAGAAAAATATCTAGAAAAAAAATCTAGACAAAAAATCTAGAAAAAAAATCTAGAAAAAAATCTAGAAAAAAAATCTAGAAAAAAAATCTAGAAAAAAAATCTTGAAAAAAATCTAGAAAAAAATCTAGAAAAAAAATCTAGAAAAAAAATCTAGAAAAAAAATCTAGAAAAAAAATCTAGAAAAAAAATCTAGAAAAAAAATCTTGAAAAAAATCTAGAAAAAAAATCTAGAAAAAAAATCTAGAAAAAAATCTAGAAAAAAATTCTTGAAAAAAAATCTAGAAAAAAAATCTAGAAAAAAAATCTAGAAAAAAATCTAGAAAAAAAATCTAGAAAAAAATCTAGAAAAAAATCTAGAAAAAAATCTAGAAGAAAAATCTAGAAAAAAAATCTAGAAAAAAAATCTAGAAAAAAAATCTAGAAAAAAATCTAGAAAAAAAATCTAGAAAAAAAATCTAGAAAAAAATCTAGAAAAAAAATCTAGAAAAAAAATCTAGAAAAAAATCTAGAAAAAAATCTAGAAAAAAAATCTAGAAAAAAATCTAGAAAAAAAATCTAGAAAAAAAATCTAGAAAAAAAATCTAGAAAAAAATCTAGAAAAAAATCTAGAAAAAAAATCTAGAAAAAAAATCTAGAAAAAAATCTAGAAAAAAAATCTAGAAAAAAAATCTAGAAAAAAATCTAGAAAAAAAATTTAGAAAAAAAATCTAGAAAAAAAATCTAGACAAAAAATCTAGAAAAAAAATATTGAAAAAAATCTAGAAAAAAAATATTGAAAAAAATCTAGAAAAAAAATCTAGAAAAAAAATCTAGAAAAAAAATCTAGAAAAAAAATCTAGAAAAAAATCTAGAAAAAAAATCTAGAAAAAAAATCTAGAAAAAAAATCTAGACAAAAAATCTAGAAAAAAAATCTAGACAAAAAATCTAGAAAAAAAATCTAGAAAAAAATCTAGAAAAAAAATCTAGAAAAAAAATCTAGAAAAAAATCTAGAAAAAAATTCTTGAAAAAAATCTAGAAAAAAAATCTAGAAAAAAAATCTAGAAAAAAATCTAGAAAAAAAATCTAGAAAAAAATCTAGAAAAAAAATCTAGAAAAAAAATCTAGAAAAAAAATCTAGAAAAAAAATCTAGACAAAAAATCTAGAAAAAAAATCTAGACAAAAAATCTAGAAAAAAAATCTAGAAAAAAATCTAGAAAAAAAATCTAGAAAAAAATCTAGAAAAAAAATCTTGAAAAAAATCTAGAAAAAAAATCTAGAAAAAAAATCTAGAAAAAAAATCTAGAAAAAAAATCTAGAAAAAAATCTAGAAAAAAAATCTAGAAAAAAAATCTAGAAAAAAAATCTAGACAAAAAATCTAGAAAAAAAATCTAGACAAAAAATCTAGAAAAAAAATCTAGAAAAAAATCTAGAAAAAAAATCTAGAAAAAAAATCTAGAAAAAAATCTAGAAAAAAATTCTTGAAAAAAATCTAGAAAAAAAATCTAGAAAAAAAATCTAGAAAAAAATCTAGAAAAAAAATCTAGAAAAAAATCTAGAAAAAAAATCTAGAAAAAAAATCTAGAAAAAAAATCTAGAAAAAAAATCTAGACAAAAAATCTAGAAAAAAAATCTAGACAAAAAATCTAGAAAAAAAATCTAGAAAAAAATCTAGAAAAAAAATCTAGAAAAAAATCTAGAAAAAAAATCTTGAAAAAAATCTAGAAAAAAAATCTAGAAAAAAAATCTAGAAAAAAATCTAGAAAAAAATTCTTGAAAAAAAATCTAGAAAAAAAATCTAGAAAAAAAATCTAGAAAAAAATCTAGAAAAAAAATCTAGAAAAAAAATCTAGAAAAAAATCTAGAAAAAAAATCTAGAAAAAAAATCTAGAAAAAAAATCTAGAAAAAAAATCTAGAAAAAAAATCTAGAAAAAAATCTAGAAAAAAATTCTTGAAAAAAAATCTAGAAAAAAAATCTAGAAAAAAAATCTAGAAAAAAATCTAGAAAAAAAATCTAGAAAAAAAATCTAGAAAAAAATCTAGAAAAAAAATCTAGAAAAAAAATCTAGAAAAAAAATCTAGAAAAAAATCTAGAAAAAAAATCTAGAAAAAAAATCTAGAAAAAAAATCTAGACAAAAAATCTTAGAAAAAAAATCTAGACAAAAAATCTAGAAAAAAAATCTAGAAAAAAATCTAGAAAAAAAATCTAGAAAAAAAATCTAGAAAAAAATCTAGAAAAAAATTCTTGAAAAAAATCTAGAAAAAAAATCTAGAAAAAAAATCTAGAAAAAAATCTAGAAAAAAAATCTAGAAAAAAAATCTAGAAAAAAATCTAGAAAAAAATCTAGAAAAAAAATCTAGAAAAAAAATCTAGAAAAAAAATCTAGAAAAAAATCTAGAAAAAAATCTAGAAAAAAAATCTAGAAAAAAAATCTAGAAAAAAAATCTAGAAAAAAAATCTAGAAAAAAATCTAGAAAAAAAATCTATAAAATAAATCTAGAAAAAAATCTAGAAAAAAAATCTAGAAAAAAAATCTAGAAAAAAATCTAGAAAAAAAATCTAGAAAAATATCTAGAAAAAAAATCTAGACAAAAAATCTAGAAAAAAAATCTAGAAAAAAATCTAGAAAAAAATCTAGAAAAAAAATCTAGAAAAAAAATCTAGAAAAAACATCTAGAAAAAAAATCTAGACAAAAAATCTAGAAAAAAAATCTAGAAAAAAATCTAGAAAAAAAATCTAGAAAAAAATCTAGAAAAAAAATCTAGAAAAAAAATCTAGAAAAAAATCTAGAAAAAAATCTAGAAAAAAAATCTAGAAAAAAAATCTAGAAAAAAAATCTAGAAAAAAAATCTAGAAAAAAATCTAGAAAAAAAATCTATAAAATAAATCTAGAAAAAAATCTAGAAAAAAAATCTAGAAAAAAAATCTAGAAAAAAATCTAGAAAAAAAATCTAGAAAAATATCTAGAAAAAAAATTTAGAAAAAAAATCTAGAAAAAAAATCTAGACAAAAAATCTAGAAAAAAAATATTGAAAAAAATCTAGAAAAAAAATATTGAAAAAAATCTAGAAAAAAAATCTAGAAAAAAAATCTAGAAAAAAAATCTAGAAAAAAAATCTAGAAAAAAATCTAGAAAAAAAATCTAGAAAAAAAATCTAGAAAAAAAATCTAGACAAAAAATCTAGAAAAAAAATCTAGACAAAAAATCTAGAAAAAAAATCTAGAAAAAAATCTAGAAAAAAAATCTAGAAAAAAAATCTAGAAAAAAATCTAGAAAAAAATTCTTGAAAAAAATCTAGAAAAAAAATCTAGAAAAAAAATCTAGAAAAAAATCTAGAAAAAAAATCTAGAAAAAAATCTAGAAAAAAAATCTAGAAAAAAAATCTAGAAAAAAAATCTAGAAAAAAAATCTAGAAAAAAATCTAGAAAAAAATCTAGAAAAAAAATCTAGAAAAAAAATCTAGAAAAAAAATCTAGAAAAAAAATCTAGAAAAAAATCTATAAAATAAATCTAGAAAAAAATCTAGAAAAAAAATCTAGAAAAAAAATCTAGAAAAAAATCTAGAAAAAAAATCTAGAAAAATATCTAGAAAAAAAATCTAGACAAAAAATCTAGAAAAAAAATCTAGAAAAAAATCTAGAAAAAAATCTAGAAGAAAAATCTAGAAAAAAAATCTAGAAAAAACATCTAGAAAAAAAATCTAGACAAAACATCTAGAAAAAAAATCTAGACAAAAAATCTAGAAAAAAAATCTAGAAAAAAATCTAGAAAAAAAATCTAGAAAAAAATCTAGAAAAAAAATCTAGAAAAAAAATCTAGAAAAAAATCTAGAAAAAAATCTAGAAAAAAAATCTAGAAAAAAAATCTAGAAAAAAAATCTAGAAAAAAAATCTAGAAAAAAATCTAGAAAAAAAATCTATAAAATAAATCTAGAAAAAAATCTAGAAAAAAAATCTAGAAAAAAAATCTAGAAAAAAATCTAGAAAAAAAATCTAGAAAAATATCTAGAAAAAAAATTTAGAAAAAAAATCTAGAAAAAAAATCTAGACAAAAAATCTAGAAAAAAAATATTGAAAAAAATCTAGAAAAAAAATATTGAAAAAAATCTAGAAAAAAAATCTAGAAAAAAAATCTAGAAAAAAAATCTAGAAAAAAAATCTAGAAAAAAATTTAGAAAAAAAATCTAGAAAAAAAATCTAGACAAAAAATCTAGAAAAAAAATATTGAAAAAAATCTAGAAAAAAAATATTGAAAAAAATCTAGAAAAAAAATCTAGAAAAAAAATCTAGAAAAAAAATCTAGAAAAAAAATCTAGAAAAAAATCTAGAAAAAAAATCTAGAAAAAAAATCTAGAAAAAAAATCTAGACAAAAAATCTAGAAAAAAAATCTAGACAAAAAATCTAGAAAAAAAATCTAGAAAAAAATCTAGAAAAAAAATCTAGAAAAAAAATCTAGAAAAAAATCTAGAAAAAAATTCTTGAAAAAAATCTAGAAAAAAAATCTAGAAAAAAAATCTAGAAAAAAATCTAGAAAAAAAATCTAGAAAAAAATCTAGAAAAAAAATCTAGAAAAAAAATCTAGAAAAAAAATCTAGAAAAAAAATCTAGAAAAAAATCTAGAAAAAAATCTAGAAAAAAAATCTAGAAAAAAAATCTAGAAAAAAAATCTAGAAAAAAAATCTAGAAAAAAATCTAGAAAAAAAATCTATAAAATAAATCTAGAAAAAAATCTAGAAAAAAAATCTAGAAAAAAAATCTAGAAAAAAATCTAGAAAAAAAATCTAGAAAAATATCTAGAAAAAAAATCTAGACAAAAAATCTAGAAAAAAAATCTAGAAAAAAATCTAGAAAAAAATCTAGAAAAAAAATCTAGAAAAAAAATCTAGAAAAAACATCTAGGAAAAAATCTAGACAAAACATCTAGAAAAAAAATCTAGACAAAAAATCTAGAAAAAAAATCTAGAAAAAAATCTAGAAAAAAAATCTAGAAAAAAATCTAGAAAAAAAATCTAGAAAAAAAATCTAGAAAAAAATCTAGAAAAAAATCTAGAAAAAAAATCTAGAAAAAAAATCTAGAAAAAAAATCTAGAAAAAAAATCTAGAAAAAAATCTAGAAAAAAAATCTATAAAATAAATCTAGAAAAAAATCTAGAAAAAAAATCTAGAAAAATATCTAGAAAAAAAATTTAGAAAAAAAATCTAGAAAAAAAATCTAGACAAAAAATCTAGAAAAAAAATATTGAAAAAAATCTAGAAAAAAAATATTGAAAAAAATCTAGAAAAAAAATCTAGAAAAAAAATCTAGAAAAAAAATCTAGAAAAAAAATCTAGAAAAAAATCTAGAAAAGAAATCTAGAAAAAAAATCTAGAAAAAAAATCTAGACAAAAAATCTAGAAAAAAAATCTAGACAAAAAATCTAGAAAAAAAATCTAGAAAAAAATCTAGAAAAAAAATCTAGAAAAAAAATCTAGAAAAAAATCTAGAAAAAAATTCTTGAAAAAAATCTAGAAAAAAAATCTAGAAAAAAAATCTAGAAAAAAATCTAGAAAAAAAATCTAGAAAAAAATCTAGAAAAAAAATCTAGAAAAAAAATCTAGAAAAAAAATCTAGAAAAAAAATCTAGACAAAAAATCTAGAAAAAAAATCTAGACAAAAAATCTAGAAAAAAAATCTAGAAAAAAATCTAGAAAAAAAATCTAGAAAAAAATCTAGAAAAAAAATCTTGAAAAAAATCTAGAAAAAAAATCTAGAAAAAAAATCTAGAAAAAAATCTAGAAAAAAATTCTTGAAAAAAAATCTAGAAAAAAAATCTAGAAAAAAAATCTAGAAAAAAATCTAGAAAAAAAATCTAGAAAAAAAATCTAGAAAAAAATCTAGAAAAAAAATCTAGAAAAAAAATCTAGAAAAAAAATCTAGAAAAAAAATCTAGAAAAAAAATCTAGAAAAAAAATCTAGAAAAAAATCTAGAAAAAAATTCTTGAAAAAAAATCTAGAAAAAAAATCTAGAAAAAAAATCTAGAAAAAAATCTAGAAAAAAAATCTAGAAAAAAAATCTAGAAAAAAATCTAGAAAAAAAATCTAGAAAAAAAATCTAGAAAAAAAATCTAGAAAAAAAATCTAGAAAAAAAATCTAGAAAAAAATCTAGAAAAAAAATCTAGAAAAAAAATCTAGAAAAAAAATCTAGACAAAAAATCTTAGAAAAAAAATCTAGACAAAAAATCTAGAAAAAAAATCTAGAAAAAAATCTAGAAAAAAAATCTAGAAAAAAAATCTAGAAAAAAATCTAGAAAAAAAATCTAGAAAAAAAATCTAGAAAAAAAATCTAGAAAAAAAATCTAGAAAAAAAATCTAGAAAAAAAATCTAGAAAAAAATCTAGAAAAAAATTCTTGACAAAAAATCTAGAAAAAAAATCTAGAAAAAAAATCTAGAAAAAAATCTAGAAAAAAAATCTAGAAAAAAAATCTAGAAAAAAATCTAGAAAAAAAATCTAGAAAAAAAATCTAGAAAAAAAATCTAGAAAAAAAATCTAGAAAAAAAATCTAGAAAAAAATCTAGAAAAAAAATCTAGAAAAAAAATCTAGAAAAAAAATCTAGACAAAAAATCTTAGAAAAAAAATCTAGACAAAAAATCTAGAAAAAAAATCTAGAAAAAAATCTAGAAAAAAAATCTAGAAAAAAAATCTAGAAAAAAATCTAGAAAAAAATTCTTGAAAAAAATCTAGAAAAAAAATCTAGAAAAAAAATCTAGAAAAAAATCTAGAAAAAAAATCTAGAAAAAAAATCTAGAAAAAAAATCTTGAAAAAAATCTAGAAAAAAAATCTAGAAAAAAAATCTAGAAAAAAATCTAGAAAAAAATTCTTGAAAAAAAATCTAGAAAAAAAATCTAGAAAAAAAATCTAGAAAAAAATCTAGAAAAAAAATCTAGAAAAAAATCTAGAAAAAAATCTAGAAAAAAATCTAGAAAAAAAATCTAGAAAAAAAATCTAGAAAAAAAATCTAGAAAAAAAATCTAGAAAAAAATCTAGAAAAAAAATCTAGAAAAAAAATCTAGAAAAAAATCTAGAAAAAAAATCTAGAAAAAAAATCTAGAAAAAAATCTAGAAAAAAATCTAGAAAAAAAATCTAGAAAAAAATCTAGAAAAAAAATCTAGAAAAAAAATCTAGAAAAAAAATCTAGAAAAAAATCTAGAAAAAAATCTAGAAAAAAAATCTAGAAAAAAAATCTAGAAAAAAATCTAGAAAAAAAATCTAGAAAAAAAATCTAGAAAAAAATCTAGATAAAAAATTTAGAAAAAAAATCTAGAAAAAAAATCTAGACAAAAAATCTAGAAAAAAAATATTGAAAAAAATCTAGAAAAAAAATATTGAAAAAAATCTAGAAAAAAAATCTAGAAAAAAAATCTAGAAAAAAAATCTAGAAAAAAAATCTAGAAAAAAATCTAGAAAAAAAATCTAGAAAAAAAATCTAGAAAAAAAATCTAGACAAAAAATCTAGAAAAAAAATCTAGACAAAAAATCTAGAAAAAAAATCTAGAAAAAAATCTAGAAAAAAAATCTAGAAAAAAAATCTAGAAAAAAATCTAGAAAAAAATTCTTGAAAAAAATCTAGAAAAAAAATCTAGAAAAAAAATCTAGAAAAAAATCTAGAAAAAAAATCTAGAAAAAAATCTAGAAAAAAAATCTAGAAAAAAAATCTAGAAAAAAAATCTAGAAAAAAAATCTAGACAAAAAATCTAGAAAAAAAATCTAGACAAAAAATCTAGAAAAAAAATCTAGAAAAAAATCTAGAAAAAAAATCTAGAAAAAAATCTAGAAAAAAAATCTTGAAAAAAATCTAGAAAAAAAATCTAGAAAAAAAATCTAGAAAAAAATCTAGAAAAAAATTCTTGAAAAAAAATCTAGAAAAAAAATCTAGAAAAAAAATCTAGAAAAAAATCTAGAAAAAAAATCTAGAAAAAAAATCTAGAAAAAAATCTAGAAAAAAAATCTAGAAAAAAAATCTAGAAAAAAAATCTAGAAAAAAAATCTAGAAAAAAAATCTAGAAAAAAAATCTAGAAAAAAATCTAGAAAAAAATTCTTGAAAAAAAATCTAGAAAAAAAATCTAGAAAAAAAATCTAGAAAAAAATCTAGAAAAAAAATCTAGAAAAAAAATCTAGAAAAAAATCTAGAAAAAAAATCTAGAAAAAAAATCTAGAAAAAAAATCTAGAAAAAAAATCTAGAAAAAAAATCTAGAAAAAAATCTAGAAAAAAAATCTAGAAAAAAAATCTAGAAAAAAAATCTAGACAAAAAATCTTAGAAAAAAAATCTAGACAAAAAATCTAGAAAAAAAATCTAGAAAAAAATCTAGAAAAAAAATCTAGAAAAAAAATCTAGAAAAAAATCTAGAAAAAAATTCTTGAAAAAAATCTAGAAAAAAAATCTAGAAAAAAAATCTAGAAAAAAATCTAGAAAAAAAATCTAGAAAAAAAATCTAGAAAAAAATCTAGAAAAAAATCTAGAAAAAAAATCTAGAAAAAAATCTAGAAAAAAAATCTAGAAAAAAAATCTAGAAAAAAAATCTAGAAAAAAATCTAGAAAAAAATCTAGAAAAAAAATCTAGAAAAAAAATCTAGAAAAAAAATCTAGAAAAAAAATCTAGAAAAAAATCTAGAAAAAAAATCTATAAAATAAATCTAGAAAAAAATCTAGAAAAAAAATCTAGAAAAAAAATCTAGAAAAAAATCTAGAAAAAAAATCTAGAAAATTATCTAGAAAAAAAATCTAGACAAAAAATCTAGAAAAAAAATCTAGAAAAAAATCTAGAAAAAAATCTAGAAAAAAAATCTAGAAAAAAAATCTAGAAAAAACATCTAGAAAAAAAATCTAGACAAAAAATCTAGAAAAAAAATCTAGAAAAAAATCTAGAAAAAAAATCTAGAAAAAAATCTAGAAAAAAAATCTAGAAAAAAAATCTAGAAAAAAATCTAGAAAAAAATCTAGAAAAAAAATCTAGAAAAAAAATCTTGAAAAAAAATCTAGAAAAAAAATCTAGAAAAAAAATCTAGAAAAAAATCTAGAAAAAAAATCTAGAAAAAAATCTAGAAAAAAATCTAGAAAAAAATCTAGAAAAAAAATCTAGAAAAAAAATCTAGAAAAAAAATCTAGAAAAAAAATCTAGAAAAAAATCTAGAAAAAAAATCTAGAAAAAAAATCTAGAAAAAAATCTAGAAAAAAAATCTAGAAAAAAAATCTAGAAAAAAATCTAGAAAAAAATCTAGAAAAAAAATCTAGAAAAAAATCTAGAAAAAAAATCTAGAAAAAAAATCTAGAAAAAAAATCTAGAAAAAAATCTAGAAAAAAATCTAGAAAAAAAATCTAGAAAAAAAATCTAGAAAAAAATCTAGAAAAAAAATCTAGAAAAAAAATCTAGAAAAAAATCTAGAAAAAAAATTTAGAAAAAAAATCTAGAAAAAAAATCTAGACAAAAAATCTAGAAAAAAAATATTGAAAAAAATCTAGAAAAAAAATATTGAAAAAAATCTAGAAAAAAAATCTAGAAAAAAAATCTAGAAAAAAAATCTAGAAAAAAAATCTAGAAAAAAATCTAGAAAAAAAATCTAGAAAAAAAATCTAGAAAAAAAATCTAGAAAAAAAATCTAGAAAAAAATCTAGAAAAAAAATCTAGAAAAAAAATCTAGAAAAAAATCTAGAAAAAAATTCTTGAAAAAAATCTAGAAAAAAAATCTAGAAAAAAAATCTAGAAAAAAATCTAGAAAAAAAATCTAGAAAAAAATCTAGAAAAAAAATCTAGAAAAAAAATCTAGAAAAAAAATCTAGAAAAAAAATCTAGACAAAAAATCTAGAAAAAAAATCTAGACAAAAAATCTAGAAAAAAAATCTAGAAAAAAATTTAGAAAAAAAATCTAGAAAAAAATCTAGAAAAAAAATCTTGAAAAAAATCTAGAAAAAAAATCTAGAAAAAAAATCTAGAAAAAAATCTAGAAAAAAAATCTTGAAAAAAAATCTAGAAAAAAAATCTAGAAAAAAAATCTAGAAAAAAATCTAGAAAAAAAATCTAGAAAAAAAATCTAGAAAAAAATCTAGAAAAAAAATCTAGAAAAAAAATCTAGAAAAAAAATCTAGAAAAAAAATCTAGAAAAAAAATCTAGAAAAAAAATCTAGAAAAAAATCTAGAAAAAAAATCTTGAAAAAAAATCTAGAAAAAAAATCTAGAAAAAAAATCTAGAAAAAAATCTAGAAAAAAAATCTAGAAAAAAAATCTAGAAAAAAATCTAGAAAAAAAATCTAGAAAAAAAATCTAGAAAAAAAATCTAGAAAAAAAATCTAGAAAAAAAATCTAGAAAAAAAATCTAGAAAAAAATCTAGAAAAAAATTCTTGAAAAAAAATCTAGAAAAAAAATCTAGAAAAAAATCTAGAAAAAAAATCTAGAAAAAAAATCTAGAAAAAAATCTAGAAAAAAAATCTAGAAAAAAAATCTAGAAAAAAAATCTAGAAAAAAAATCTAGAAAAAAAATCTAGAAAAAAATCTAGAAAAAAAATCTAGAAAAAAAATCTAGAAAAAAAATCTAGACAAAAAATCTTAGAAAAAAAATCTAGACAAAAAATCTAGAAAAAAAATCTAGAAAAAAATCTAGAAAAAAAATCTAGAAAAAAAATCTAGAAAAAAATCTAGAAAAAAATTCTTGAAAAAAATCTAGAAAAAAAATCTAGAAAAAAAATCTAGAAAAAAAATCTAGAAAAAAAATCTAGACAAAAAATCTTAGAAAAAAAATCTAGACAAAAAATCTAGAAAAAAAATCTAGAAAAAAATCTAGAAAAAAAATCTAGAAAAAAATCTAGAAAAAAATCTAGAAAAAAATCTAGAAAAAAAATCTAGAAAAAAAATCTAGAAAAAAAATCTAGAAAAAAATCTAGAAAAAAAATCTAGAAAAAAAATCTAGAAAAAAAATCTAGACAAAAAATCTTAGAAAAAAAATCTAGACAAAAAATCTAGAAAAAAAATCTAGAAAAAAATCTAGAAAAAAAATCTAGAAAAAAATCTAGAAAAAAATCTAGAAAAAAATCTAGAAAAAAAATCTAGAAAAAAAATCTATAAAAAAAATCTAGAAAAAAAATCTAGAAAAAAATCTAGAAAAAAAATCTAGAAAAAAAATCTAGAAAAAAATCTAGAAAAAAAATCTAGAAAAAAAATCTAGAAAAAAATCTAGAAAAAAATCTAGAAAAAAAATCTAGAAAAAAATCTAGAAAAAAAATCTAGAAAAAAAATCTAGAAAAAAAATCTAGAAAAAAATCTAGAAAAAAATCTAGAAAAAAAATCTAGAAAAAAAATCTAGAAAAAAATCTAGAAAAAAATCTAGAAAAAAAATCTAGAAAAAAAATCTAGAAAAAAAATCTAGACAAAAAATCTTAGAAAAAAAATCTAGACAAAAAATCTAGAAAAAAAATCTAGAAAAAAATCTAGAAAAAAAATCTAGAAAAAAAATCTAGAAAAAAATCTAGAAAAAAATTCTTGAAAAAAATCTAGAAAAAAAATCTAGAAAAAAAATCTAGAAAAAAATCTAGAAAAAAAATCTAGAAAAAAAATCTAGAAAAAAATCTAGAAAAAAATCTAGAAAAAAAATCTAGAAAAAAAATCTAGAAAAAAAATCTAGAAAAAAATCTAGAAAAAAATCTAGAAAAAAAATCTATAAAATAAATCTAGAAAAAAATCTAGAAAAAAAATCTAGAAAAAAAATCTAGAAAAAAATCTAGAAAAAAAATCTAGAAAAATATCTAGAAAAAAAATCTAGACAAAAAATCTAGAAAAAAAATCTAGAAAAAAATCTAGAAAAAAATCTAGAAAAAAAATCTAGAAAAAAAATCTAGAAAAAACATCTAGAAAAAAAATCTAGACAAAAAATCTAGAAAAAAAATCTAGAAAAAAATCTAGAAAAAAAATCTAGAAAAAAATCTAGAAAAAAAATCTAGAAAAAAAATCTAGAAAAAAATCTAGAAAAAAATCTAGAAAAAAAATCTAGAAAAAAAATCTAGAAAAAAAATCTAGAAAAAAAATCTAGAAAAAAATCTAGAAAAAAAATCTATAAAATAAATCTAGAAAAAAATCTAGAAAAAAAATCTAGAAAAAAAATCTAGAAAAAAATCTAGAAAAAAAATCTAGAAAAATATCTAGAAAAAAAATTTAGAAAAAAAATCTAGAAAAAAAATCTAGACAAAAAATCTAGAAAAAAAATATTGAAAAAAATCTAGAAAAAAAATATTGAAAAAAATCTAGAAAAAAAATCTAGAAAAAAAATCTAGAAAAAAAATCTAGAAAAAAAATCTAGAAAAAAATCTAGAAAAAAAATCTAGAAAAAAAATCTAGAAAAAAAATCTAGACAAAAAATCTAGAAAAAAAATCTAGACAAAAAATCTAGAAAAAAAATCTAGAAAAAAATCTAGAAAAAAAATCTAGAAAAAAAATCTAGAAAAAAATCTAGAAAAAAATTCTTGAAAAAAATCTAGAAAAAAAATCTAGAAAAAAAATCTAGAAAAAAATCTAGAAAAAAAATCTAGAAAAAAATCTAGAAAAAAAATCTAGAAAAAAAATCTAGAAAAAAAATCTAGAAAAAAAATCTAGAAAAAAATCTAGAAAAAAATCTAGAAAAAAAATCTAGAAAAAAAATCTAGAAAAAAAATCTAGAAAAAAAATCTAGAAAAAAATCTAGAAAAAAAATCTATAAAATAAATCTAGAAAAAAATCTAGAAAAAAAATCTAGAAAAAAAATCTAGAAAAAAATCTAGAAAAAAAATCTAGAAAAATATCTAGAAAAAAAATCTAGACAAAAAATCTAGAAAAAAAATCTAGAAAAAAATCTAGAAAAAAATCTAGAAGAAAAATCTAGAAAAAAAATCTAGAAAAAACATCTAGAAAAAAAATCTAGACAAAACATCTAGAAAAAAAATCTAGACAAAAAATCTAGAAAAAAAATCTAGAAAAAAATCTAGAAAAAAAATCTAGAAAAAAATCTAGAAAAAAAATCTAGAAAAAAAATCTAGAAAAAAATCTAGAAAAAAATCTAGAAAAAAAATCTAGAAAAAAAATCTAGAAAAAAAATCTAGAAAAAAAATCTAGAAAAAAATCTAGAAAAAAAATCTATAAAATAAATCTAGAAAAAAATCTAGAAAAAAAATCTAGAAAAAAAATCTAGAAAAAAATCTAGAAAAAAAATCTAGAAAAATATCTAGAAAAAAAATTTAGAAAAAAAATCTAGAAAAAAAATCTAGACAAAAAATCTAGAAAAAAAATATTGAAAAAAATCTAGAAAAAAAATATTGAAAAAAATCTAGAAAAAAAATCTAGAAAAAAAATCTAGAAAAAAAATCTAGAAAAAAAATCTAGAAAAAAATTTAGAAAAAAAATCTAGAAAAAAAATCTAGACAAAAAATCTAGAAAAAAAATATTGAAAAAAATCTAGAAAAAAAATCTAGAAAAAAATCTAGAAAAAAAATCTAGAAAAAAAATCTAGAAAAAAATCTAGAAAAAAATTCTTGAAAAAAATCTAGAAAAAAAATCTAGAAAAAAAATCTAGAAAAAAATCTAGAAAAAAAATCTAGAAAAAAATCTAGAAAAAAAATCTAGAAAAAAAATCTAGAAAAAAAATCTAGAAAAAAAATCTAGAAAAAAATCTAGAAAAAAATCTAGAAAAAAAATCTAGAAAAAAAATCTAGAAAAAAAATCTAGAAAAAAAATCTAGAAAAAAATCTAGAAAAAAAATCTATAAAATAAATCTAGAAAAAAATCTAGAAAAAAAATCTAGAAAAAAAATCTAGAAAAAAATCTAGAAAAAAAATCTAGAAAAATATCTAGAAAAAAAATCTAGACAAAAAATCTAGAAAAAAAATCTAGAAAAAAATCTAGAAAAAAATCTAGAAAAAAAATCTAGAAAAAAAATCTATAAAATAAATCTAGAAAAAAATCTAGAAAAAAAATCTATAAAATAAATCTAGAAAAAAATCTAGAAAAAAAATCTAGAAAAATATCTAGAAAAAAAATTTAGAAAAAAAATCTAGAAAAAAAATCTAGACAAAAAATCTAGAAAAAAAATATTGAAAAAAATCTAGAAAAAAAATATTGAAAAAAATCTAGAAAAAAAATCTAGAAAAAAAATCTAGAAAAAAAATCTAGAAAAAAAATCTAGAAAAAAATCTAGAAAAAAAATCTAGAAAAAAAATCTAGAAAAAAAATCTAGACAAAAAATCTAGAAAAAAAATCTAGACAAAAAATCTAGAAAAAAAATCTAGAAAAAAATCTAGAAAAAAAATCTAGAAAAAAAATCTAGAAAAAAATCTAGAAAAAAATTCTTGAAAAAAATCTAGAAAAAAAATCTAGAAAAAAAATCTATAAAATAAATCTAGAAAAAAATCTAGAAAAAAAATCTATAAAATAAATCTAGAAAAAAATCTAGAAAAAAAATCTAGAAAAATATCTAGAAAAAAAATTTAGAAAAAAAATCTAGAAAAAAAATCTAGACAAAAAATCTAGAAAAAAAATATTGAAAAAAATCTAGAAAAAAAATATTGAAAAAAATCTAGAAAAAAAATCTAGAAAAAAAATCTAGAAAAAAAATCTAGAAAAAAAATCTAGAAAAAAATCTAGAAAAAAAATCTAGAAAAAAAATCTAGAAAAAAAATCTAGACAAAAAATCTAGAAAAAAAATCTAGACAAAAAATCTAGAAAAAAAATCTAGAAAAAAATCTAGAAAAAAAATCTAGAAAAAAAATCTAGAAAAAAATCTAGAAAAAAATTCTTGAAAAAAATCTAGAAAAAAAATCTAGAAAAAAAATCTAGAAAAAAAATCTAGAAAAAAAATCTAGAAAAAAAATCTAGAAAAAAAATCTAGAAAAAAAATCTAGACAAAAAATCTAGAAAAAAAATCTAGACAAAAAATCTAGAAAAAAAATCTAGAAAAAAATCTAGAAAAAAAATCTAGAAAAAAATCTAGAAAAAAAATCTTGAAAAAAATCTAGAAAAAAAATCTAGAAAAAAAATCTAGAAAAAAATCTAGAAAAAAATTCTTGAAAAAAAATCTAGAAAAAAAATCTAGAAAAAAAATCTAGAAAAAAATCTAGAAAAAAAATCTAGAAAAAAAATCTAGAAAAAAATCTAGAAAAAAAATCTAGAAAAAAAATCTAGAAAAAAATCTAGAAAAAAAATCTAGAAAAAAAATCTAGAAAAAAATCTAGAAAAAAAATCTAGAAAAAAAATCTAGAAAAAAAATCTAGAAAAAAAATCTAGAAAAAAAATCTAGAAAAAAATCTAGAAAAAAAATCTAGAAAAAAAATCTAGAAAAAAAATCTAGACAAAAAATCTTAGAAAAAAAATCTAGACAAAAAATCTAGAAAAAAAATCTAGAAAAAAATCTAGAAAAAAAATCTAGAAAAAAAATCTAGAAAAAAATCTAGAAAAAAAATCTAGAAAAAAAATCTAGAAAAAAAATCTAGAAAAAAAATCTAGAAAAAAAATCTAGAAAAAAAATCTAGAAAAAAATCTAGAAAAAAAATCTAGAAAAAAAATCTAGAAAAAAATCTAGAAAAAAAATCTAGAAAAAAAATCTAGAAAAAAAATCTAGAAAAAAAATCTAGAAAAAAAATCTAGAAAAAAATCTAGAAAAAAAATCTAGAAAAAAAATCTAGAAAAAAAATCTAGACAAAAAATCTTAGAAAAAAAATCTAGACAAAAAATCTAGAAAAAAAATCTAGAAAAAAATCTAGAAAAAAAATCTAGAAAAAAAATCTAGAAAAAAATCTAGAAAAAAATTCTTGAAAAAAATCTAGAAAAAGAATCTAGAAAAAAAATCTAGAAAGAAATCTAGAAAAAAAATCTAGAAAAAAAATCTAGAAAAAAAATCTAGAAAAAAAATCTAGAAAAAAATCTAGAAAAAAAATCTATAAAATAAATCTAGAAAAAAATCTAGAAAAAAAATCTAGAAAAATATCTAGAAAAAAAATTTAGAAAAAAAATCTAGAAAAAAAATCTAGACAAAAAATCTAGAAAAAAAATCTAGAAAAAAATCTAGAAAAAAAATCTAGAAAAAAATCTAGAAAAAAAATCTAGAAAAAAAATCTAGAAAAAAATCTAGAAAAAAATCTAGAAAAAAAATCTAGAAAAAAAATCTAGAAAAAAAATCTAGAAAAAAAATCTAGAAAAAAATCTAGAAAAAAAATCTATAAAATAAATCTAGAAAAAAATCTAGAAAAAAAATCTAGAAAAAAAATCTAGAAAAAAATCTAGAAAAAAAATCTAGAAAAATATCTAGAAAAAAAATTTAGAAAAAAAATCTAGAAAAAAAATCTAGACAAAAAATCTAGAAAAAAAATATTGAAAAAAATCTAGAAAAAAAATATTGAAAAAAATCTAGAAAAAAAATCTAGAAAAAAAATCTAGAAAAAAAATCTAGAAAAAAAATCTAGAAAAAAATCTAGAAAAAAAATCTAGAAAAAAAATCTAGAAAAAAAATCTAGACAAAAAATCTAGAAAAAAAATCTAGACAAAAAATCTAGAAAAAAAATCTAGAAAAAAATCTAGAAAAAAAATCTAGAAAAAAAATCTAGAAAAAAATCTAGAAAAAAATTCTTGAAAAAAATCTAGAAAAAAAATCTAGAAAAAAAATCTAGAAAAAAATCTAGAAAAAAAATCTAGAAAAAAATCTAGAAAAAAAATCTAGAAAAAAAATCTAGAAAAAAAATCTAGAAAAAAAATCTAGAAAAAAATCTAGAAAAAAATCTAGAAAAAAAATCTAGAAAAAAAATCTAGAAAAAAAATCTAGAAAAAAAATCTAGAAAAAAATCTAGAAAAAAAATCTATAAAATAAATCTAGAAAAAAATCTAGAAAAAAAATCTAGAAAAAAAATCTAGAAAAAAATCTAGAAAAAAAATCTAGAAAAATATCTAGAAAAAAAATCTAGACAAAAAATCTAGAAAAAAAATCTAGAAAAAAATCTAGAAAAAAATCTAGAAGAAAAATCTAGAAAAAAAATCTAGAAAAAACATCTAGAAAAAAAATCTAGACAAAACATCTAGAAAAAAAATCTAGACAAAAAATCTAGAAAAAAAATCTAGAAAAAAATCTAGAAAAAAAATCTAGAAAAAAATCTAGAAAAAAAATCTAGAAAAAAAATCTAGAAAAAAATCTAGAAAAAAATCTAGAAAAAAAATCTAGAAAAAAAATCTAGAAAAAAAATCTAGAAAAAAAATCTAGAAAAAAATCTAGAAAAAAAATCTATAAAATAAATCTAGAAAAAAATCTAGAAAAAAAATCTAGAAAAAAAATCTAGAAAAAAATCTAGAAAAAAAATCTAGAAAAATATCTAGAAAAAAAATTTAGAAAAAAAATCTAGAAAAAAAATCTAGACAAAAAATCTAGAAAAAAAATATTGAAAAAAATCTAGAAAAAAAATATTGAAAAAAATCTAGAAAAAAAATCTAGAAAAAAAATCTAGAAAAAAAATCTAGAAAAAAAATCTAGAAAAAAATTTAGAAAAAAAATCTAGAAAAAAAATCTAGACAAAAAATCTAGAAAAAAAATATTGAAAAAAATCTAGAAAAAAAATCTAGAAAAAAATCTAGAAAAAAAATCTAGAAAAAAAATCTAGAAAAAAATCTAGAAAAAAATTCTTGAAAAAAATCTAGAAAAAAAATCTAGAAAAAAAATCTAGAAAAAAATCTAGAAAAAAAATCTAGAAAAAAATCTAGAAAAAAAATCTAGAAAAAAAATCTAGAAAAAAAATCTAGAAAAAAAATCTAGAAAAAAATCTAGAAAAAAATCTAGAAAAAAAATCTAGAAAAAAAATCTAGAAAAAAAATCTAGAAAAAAAATCTAGAAAAAAATCTAGAAAAAAAATCTATAAAATAAATCTAGAAAAAAATCTAGAAAAAAAATCTAGAAAAAAAATCTAGAAAAAAATCTAGAAAAAAAATCTAGAAAAATATCTAGAAAAAAAATCTAGACAAAAAATCTAGAAAAAAAATCTAGAAAAAAATCTAGAAAAAAATCTAGAAAAAAAATCTAGAAAAAAAATCTATAAAATAAATCTAGAAAAAAATCTAGAAAAAAAATCTATAAAATAAATCTAGAAAAAAATCTAGAAAAAAAATCTAGAAAAATATCTAGAAAAAAAATTTAGAAAAAAAATCTAGAAAAAAAATCTAGACAAAAAATCTAGAAAAAAAATATTGAAAAAAATCTAGAAAAAAAATATTGAAAAAAATCTAGAAAAAAAATCTAGAAAAAAAATCTAGAAAAAAAATCTAGAAAAAAAATCTAGAAAAAAATCTAGAAAAAAAATCTAGAAAAAAAATCTAGAAAAAAAATCTAGACAAAAAATCTAGAAAAAAAATCTAGACAAAAAATCTAGAAAAAAAATCTAGAAAAAAATCTAGAAAAAAAATCTAGAAAAAAAATCTAGAAAAAAATCTAGAAAAAAATTCTTGAAAAAAATCTAGAAAAAAAATCTAGAAAAAAAATCTATAAAATAAATCTAGAAAAAAATCTAGAAAAAAAATCTATAAAATAAATCTAGAAAAAAATCTAGAAAAAAAATCTAGAAAAATATCTAGAAAAAAAATTTAGAAAAAAAATCTAGAAAAAAAATCTAGACAAAAAATCTAGAAAAAAAATATTGAAAAAAATCTAGAAAAAAAATATTGAAAAAAATCTAGAAAAAAAATCTAGAAAAAAAATCTAGAAAAAAAATCTAGAAAAAAAATCTAGAAAAAAATCTAGAAAAAAAATCTAGAAAAAAAATCTAGAAAAAAAATCTAGACAAAAAATCTAGAAAAAAAATCTAGACAAAAAATCTAGAAAAAAAATCTAGAAAAAAATCTAGAAAAAAAATCTAGAAAAAAAATCTAGAAAAAAATCTAGAAAAAAATTCTTGAAAAAAATCTAGAAAAAAAATCTAGAAAAAAAATCTAGAAAAAAAATCTAGAAAAAAAATCTAGAAAAAAAATCTAGAAAAAAAATCTAGAAAAAAAATCTAGACAAAAAATCTAGAAAAAAAATCTAGACAAAAAATCTAGAAAAAAAATCTAGAAAAAAATCTAGAAAAAAAATCTAGAAAAAAATCTAGAAAAAAAATCTTGAAAAAAATCTAGAAAAAAAATCTAGAAAAAAAATCTAGAAAAAAATCTAGAAAAAAATTCTTGAAAAAAAATCTAGAAAAAAAATCTAGAAAAAAAATCTAGAAAAAAATCTAGAAAAAAAATCTAGAAAAAAAATCTAGAAAAAAATCTAGAAAAAAAATCTAGAAAAAAAATCTAGAAAAAAATCTAGAAAAAAAATCTAGAAAAAAAATCTAGAAAAAAATCTAGAAAAAAAATCTAGAAAAAAAATCTAGAAAAAAAATCTAGAAAAAAAATCTAGAAAAAAAATCTAGAAAAAAATCTAGAAAAAAAATCTAGAAAAAAAATCTAGAAAAAAAATCTAGACAAAAAATCTTAGAAAAAAAATCTAGACAAAAAATCTAGAAAAAAAATCTAGAAAAAAATCTAGAAAAAAAATCTAGAAAAAAAATCTAGAAAAAAATCTAGAAAAAAAATCTAGAAAAAAAATCTAGAAAAAAAATCTAGAAAAAAAATCTAGAAAAAAAATCTAGAAAAAAAATCTAGAAAAAAATCTAGAAAAAAAATCTAGAAAAAAAATCTAGAAAAAAATCTAGAAAAAAAATCTAGAAAAAAAATCTAGAAAAAAAATCTAGAAAAAAAATCTAGAAAAAAAATCTAGAAAAAAATCTAGAAAAAAAATCTAGAAAAAAAATCTAGAAAAAAAATCTAGACAAAAAATCTTAGAAAAAAAATCTAGACAAAAAATCTAGAAAAAAAATCTAGAAAAAAATCTAGAAAAAAAATCTAGAAAAAAAATCTAGAAAAAAATCTAGAAAAAAATTCTTGAAAAAAATCTAGAAAAAGAATCTAGAAAAAAAATCTAGAAAGAAATCTAGAAAAAAAATCTAGAAAAAAAATCTAGAAAAAAAATCTAGAAAAAAAATCTAGAAAAAAATCTAGAAAAAAAATCTATAAAATAAATCTAGAAAAAAATCTAGAAAAAAAATCTAGAAAAATATCTAGAAAAAAAATTTAGAAAAAAAATCTAGAAAAAAAATCTAGACAAAAAATCTAGAAAAAAAATATTGAAAAAAATCTAGAAAAAAAATATTGAAAAAAATCTAGAAAAAAAATCTAGAAAAAAAATCTAGAAAAAAAATCTAGAAAAAAAATCTAGAAAAAAATCTAGAAAAAAAATCTAGAAAAAAAATCTAGAAAAAAAATCTAGACAAAAAATCTAGAAAAAAAATCTAGACAAAAAATCTAGAAAAAAAATCTAGAAAAAAATCTAGAAAAAAAATCTAGAAAAAAAATCTAGAAAAAAATCTAGAAAAAAATTCTTGAAAAAAATCTAGAAAAAAAATCTAGAAAAAAAATCTAGAAAAAAATCTAGAAAAAAAATCTAGAAAAAAATCTAGAAAAAAAATCTAGAAAAAAAATCTAGAAAAAAAATCTAGAAAAAAAATCTAGACAAAAAATCTAGAAAAAAAATCTAGACAAAAAATCTAGAAAAAAAATCTAGAAAAAAATCTAGAAAAAAAATCTAGAAAAAAATCTAGAAAAAAAATCTTGAAAAAAATCTAGAAAAAAAATCTAGAAAAAAAATCTAGAAAAAAATCTAGAAAAAAATTCTTGAAAAAAAATCTAGAAAAAAAATCTAGAAAAAAAATCTAGAAAAAAATCTAGAAAAAAAATCTAGAAAAAAAATCTAGAAAAAAATCTAGAAAAAAAATCTAGAAAAAAAATCTAGAAAAAAAATCTAGAAAAAAAATCTAGAAAAAAAATCTAGAAAAAAAATCTAGAAAAAAATCTAGAAAAAAATTCTTGAAAAAAAATCTAGAAAAAAAATCTAGAAAAAAAATCTAGAAAAAAATCTAGAAAAAAAATCTAGAAAAAAAATCTAGAAAAAAATCTAGAAAAAAAATCTAGAAAAAAAATCTAGAAAAAAAATCTAGAAAAAAAATCTAGAAAAAAAATCTAGAAAAAAATCTAGAAAAAAAATCTAGAAAAAAAATCTAGAAAAAAAATCTAGACAAAAAATCTTAGAAAAAAAATCTAGACAAAAAATCTAGAAAAAAAATCTAGAAAAAAATCTAGAAAAAAAATCTAGAAAAAAAATCTAGAAAAAAATCTAGAAAAAAAATCTAGAAAAAAAATCTAGAAAAAAAATCTAGAAAAAAAATCTAGAAAAAAAATCTAGAAAAAAAATCTAGAAAAAAATCTAGAAAAAAATTCTTGAAAAAAAATCTAGAAAAAAAATCTAGAAAAAAAATCTAGAAAAAAATCTAGAAAAAAAATCTAGAAAAAAAATCTAGAAAAAAATCTAGAAAAAAAATCTAGAAAAAAAATCTAGAAAAAAAATCTAGAAAAAAAATCTAGAAAAAAAATCTAGAAAAAAATCTAGAAAAAAAATCTAGAAAAAAAATCTAGAAAAAAAATCTAGACAAAAAATCTTAGAAAAAAAATCTAGACAAAAAATCTAGAAAAAAAATCTAGAAAAAAATCTAGAAAAAAAATCTAGAAAAAAAATCTAGAAAAAAATCTAGAAAAAAATTCTTGAAAAAAATCTAGAAAAAAAATCTAGAAAAAAAATCTAGAAAAAAATCTAGAAAAAAAATCTAGAAAAAAAATCTAGAAAAAAAATCTTGAAAAAAATCTAGAAAAAAAATCTAGAAAAAAAATCTAGAAAAAAATCTAGAAAAAAATTCTTGAAAAAAAATCTAGAAAAAAAATCTAGAAAAAAAATCTAGAAAAAAATCTAGAAAAAAAATCTAGAAAAAAATCTAGAAAAAAATCTAGAAAAAAATCTAGAAAAAAAATCTAGAAAAAAAATCTAGAAAAAAAATCTAGAAAAAAAATCTAGAAAAAAATCTAGAAAAAAAATCTAGAAAAAAAATCTAGAAAAAAATCTAGAAAAAAAATCTAGAAAAAAAATCTAGAAAAAAATCTAGAAAAAAATCTAGAAAAAAAATCTAGAAAAAAATCTAGAAAAAAAATCTAGAAAAAAAATCTAGAAAAAAAATCTAGAAAAAAATCTAGAAAAAAATCTAGAAAAAAAATCTAGAAAAAAAATCTAGAAAAAAATCTAGAAAAAAAATCTAGAAAAAAAATCTAGAAAAAAATCTAGAAAAAAAATTTAGAAAAAAAATCTAGAAAAAAAATCTAGACAAAAAATCTAGAAAAAAAATATTGAAAAAAATCTAGAAAAAAAATCTAGAAAAAAAATCTAGAAAAAAAATCTAGAAAAAAAATCTAGAAAAAAATCTAGAAAAAAAATCTAGAAAAAAAATCTAGAAAAAAAATCTAGACAAAAAATCTAGAAAAAAAATCTAGACAAAAAATCTAGAAAAAAAATCTAGAAAAAAATCTAGAAAAAAAATCTAGAAAAAAAATCTAGAAAAAAATCTAGAAAAAAATTCTTGAAAAAAATCTAGAAAAAAAATCTAGAAAAAAAATCTAGAAAAAAATCTAGAAAAAAAATCTAGAAAAAAATCTAGAAAAAAAATCTAGAAAAAAAATCTAGAAAAAAAATCTAGAAAAAAAATCTAGACAAAAAATCTAGAAAAAAAATCTAGACAAAAAATCTAGAAAAAAAATCTAGAAAAAAATCTAGAAAAAAAATCTAGAAAAAAATCTAGAAAAAAAATCTTGAAAAAAATCTAGAAAAAAAATCTAGAAAAAAAATCTAGAAAAAAATCTAGAAAAAAATTCTTGAAAAAAAATCTAGAAAAAAAATCTAGATAAAAAATCTAGAAAAAAATCTAGAAAAAAAATCTAGAAAAAAAATCTAGAAAAAAATCTAGAAAAAAAATCTAGAAAAAAAATCTAGAAAAAAAATCTAGAAAAAAAATCTAGAAAAAAAATCTAGAAAAAAATCTAGAAAAAAATTCTTGAAAAAAAATCTAGAAAAAAAATCTAGAAAAAAAATCTAGAAAAAAATCTAGAAAAAAAATCTAGAAAAAAAATCTAGAAAAAAATCTAGAAAAAAAATCTAGAAAAAAAATCTAGAAAAAAAATCTAGAAAAAAAATCTAGAAAAAAAATCTAGAAAAAAATCTAGAAAAAAAATCTAGAAAAAAAATCTAGAAAAAAAATCTAGACAAAAAATCTTAGAAAAAAAATCTAGACAAAAAATCTAGAAAAAAAATCTAGAAAAAAATCTAGAAAAAAAATCTAGAAAAAAAATCTAGAAAAAAATCTAGAAAAAAATTCTTGAAAAAAATCTAGAAAAAAAATCTAGAAAAAAAATCTAGAAAAAAATCTAGAAAAAAAATCTAGAAAAAAAATCTAGAAAAAAATCTAGAAAAAAATCTAGAAAAAAAATCTAGAAAAAAATCTAGAAAAAAAATCTAGAAAAAAAATCTAGAAAAAAAATCTAGAAAAAAATCTAGAAAAAAATCTAGAAAAAAAATCTAGAAAAAAAATCTAGAAAAAAAATCTAGAAAAAAAATCTAGAAAAAAATCTAGAAAAAAAATCTATAAAATAAATCTAGAAAAAAATCTAGAAAAAAAATCTAGAAAAAAAATCTAGAAAAAAATCTAGAAAAAAAATCTAGAAAAATATCTAGAAAAAAAATCTAGACAAAAAATCTAGAAAAAAAATCTAGAAAAAAATCTAGAAAAAAATCTAGAAAAAAAATCTAGAAAAAAAATCTAGAAAAAACATCTAGAAAAAAAATCTAGACAAAAAATCTAGAAAAAAAATCTAGAAAAAAATCTAGAAAAAAAATCTAGAAAAAAATCTAGAAAAAAAATCTAGAAAAAAAATCTAGAAAAAAATCTAGAAAAAAATCTAGAAAAAAAATCTAGAAAAAAAATCTTGAAAAAAAATCTAGAAAAAAAATCTAGAAAAAAAATCTAGAAAAAAATCTAGAAAAAAAATCTAGAAAAAAATCTAGAAAAAAATCTAGAAAAAAATCTAGAAAAAAAATCTAGAAAAAAAATCTAGAAAAAAAATCTAGAAAAAAAATCTAGAAAAAAATCTAGAAAAAAAATCTAGAAAAAAAATCTAGAAAAAAATCTAGAAAAAAAATCTAGAAAAAAAATCTAGAAAAAAATCTAGAAAAAAATCTAGAAAAAAAATCTAGAAAAAAATCTAGAAAAAAAATCTAGAAAAAAATCTAGAAAAAAATCTAGAAAAAAAATCTAGAAAAAAAATCTAGAAAAAAATCTAGAAAAAAAATCTAGAAAAAAAATCTAGAAAAAAATCTAGAAAAAAAATTTAGAAAAAAAATCTAGAAAAAAAATCTAGACAAAAAATCTAGAAAAAAAATATTGAAAAAAATCTAGAAAAAAAATATTGAAAAAAATCTAGAAAAAAAATCTAGAAAAAAAATCTAGAAAAAAAATCTAGAAAAAAAATCTAGAAAAAAATCTAGAAAAAAAATCTAGAAAAAAAATCTAGAAAAAAAATCTAGAAAAAAAATCTAGAAAAAAATCTAGAAAAAAAATCTAGAAAAAAAATCTAGAAAAAAATCTAGAAAAAAATTCTTGAAAAAAATCTAGAAAAAAAATCTAGAAAAAAAATCTAGAAAAAAATCTAGAAAAAAAATCTAGAAAAAAATCTAGAAAAAAAATCTAGAAAAAAAATCTAGAAAAAAAATCTAGAAAAAAAATCTAGACAAAAAATCTAGAAAAAAAATCTAGACAAAAAATCTAGAAAAAAAATCTAGAAAAAAATCTAGAAAAAAAATCTAGAAAAAAATCTAGAAAAAAAATCTTGAAAAAAATCTAGAAAAAAAATCTAGAAAAAAAATCTAGAAAAAAATCTAGAAAAAAAATCTTGAAAAAAAATCTAGAAAAAAAATCTAGAAAAAAAATCTAGAAAAAAATCTAGAAAAAAAATCTAGAAAAAAAATCTAGAAAAAAATCTAGAAAAAAAATCTAGAAAAAAAATCTAGAAAAAAAATCTAGAAAAAAAATCTAGAAAAAAAATCTAGAAAAAAAATCTAGAAAAAAATCTAGAAAAAAAATCTTGAAAAAAAATCTAGAAAAAAAATCTAGAAAAAAAATCTAGAAAAAAAATCTAGAAAAAAATCTAGAAAAAAAATCTAGAAAAAAAATCTAGAAAAAAAATCTAGAAAAAAATCTAGAAAAAAAATCTAGAAAAAAAATCTAGAAAAAAAATCTAGAAAAAAAATCTAGAAAAAAAATCTAGAAAAAAAATCTAGAAAAAAATCTAGAAAAAAAATCTAGAAAAAAAATCTAGAAAAAAAATCTAGACAAAAAATCTTAGAAAAAAAATCTAGACAAAAAATCTAGAAAAAAAATCTAGAAAAAAATCTAGAAAAAAAATCTAGAAAAAAAATCTAGAAAAAAATCTAGAAAAAAATTCTTGAAAAAAATCTAGAAAAAAAATCTAGAAAAAAAATCTAGAAAAAAAATCTAGAAAAAAAATCTAGACAAAAAATCTTAGAAAAAAAATCTAGACAAAAAATCTAGAAAAAAAATCTAGAAAAAAATCTAGAAAAAAAATCTAGAAAAAAATCTAGAAAAAAATCTAGAAAAAAATCTAGAAAAAAAATCTAGAAAAAAAATCTAGAAAAAAAATCTAGAAAAAAATCTAGAAAAAAAATCTAGAAAAAAAATCTAGAAAAAAAATCTAGACAAAAAATCTTAGAAAAAAAATCTAGACAAAAAATCTAGAAAAAAAATCTAGAAAAAAATCTAGAAAAAAATCTAGAAAAAAATCTAGAAAAAAATCTAGAAAAAAAATCTAGAAAAAAAATCTAGAAAAAAAATCTAGAAAAAAAATCTAGAAAAAAATCTAGAAAAAAAATCTAGAAAAAAAATCTAGAAAAAAATCTAGAAAAAAAATCTAGAAAAAAAATCTAGAAAAAAATCTAGAAAAAAATCTAGAAAAAAAATCTAGAAAAAAATCTAGAAAAAAAATCTAGAAAAAAAATCTAGAAAAAAAATCTAGAAAAAAATCTAGAAAAAAATCTAGAAAAAAAATCTAGAAAAAAAATCTAGAAAAAAATCTAGAAAAAAAATCTAGAAAAAAAATCTAGAAAAAAAATCTAGAAAAAAAATCTAGACAAAAAATCTTAGAAAAAAAATCTAGACAAAAAATCTAGAAAAAAAATCTAGAAAAAAATCTAGAAAAAAAATCTAGAAAAAAATCTAGAAAAAAATCTAGAAAAAAATCTAGAAAAAAAATCTAGAAAAAAAATCTAGAAAAAAAATCTAGAAAAAAATCTAGAAAAAAAATCTAGAAAAAAAATCTAGAAAAAAAATCTAGACAAAAAATCTTAGAAAAAAAATCTAGACAAAAAATCTAGAAAAAAAATCTAGAAAAAAATCTAGAAAAAAATCTAGAAAAAAATCTAGAAAAAAATCTAGAAAAAAAATCTAGAAAAAAAATCTATAAAAAAAATCTAGAAAAAAAATCTAGAAAAAAATCTAGAAAAAAAATCTAGAAAAAAAATCTAGAAAAAAATCTAGAAAAAAAATCTAGAAAAAAAATCTAGAAAAAAATCTAGAAAAAAATCTAGAAAAAAAATCTAGAAAAAAATCTAGAAAAAAAATCTAGAAAAAAAATCTAGAAAAAAAATCTAGAAAAAAATCTAGAAAAAAATCTAGAAAAAAAATCTAGAAAAAAAATCTAGAAAAAAATCTAGAAAAAAAATCTAGAAAAAAAATCTAGAAAAAAATCTAGAAAAAAAATTTAGAAAAAAAATCTAGAAAAAAAATCTAGACAAAAAATCTAGAAAAAAAATATTGAAAAAAATCTAGAAAAAAAATCTAGAAAAAAATCTAGAAAAAAAATCTAGAAAAAAAATCTAGAAAAAAATCTAGAAAAAAATCTAGAAAAAAAATCTAGAAAAAAAATCTTGAAAAAAAATCTAGAAAAAAAATCTAGAAAAAAAATCTAGAAAAAAAATCTTGAAAAAAAATCTAGAAAAAAAATCTAGAAAAAAAATCTAGAAAAAAAATCTAGAAAAAAATCTAGAAAAAAATCTAGAAAAAAAATCTAGAAAAAAAATCTTGAAAAAAAATCTAGAAAAAAAATCTAGAAAAAAAATCTAGAAAAAAATCTAGAAAAAAAATCTAGAAAAAAATCTAGAAAAAAATCTAGAAAAAAATCTAGAAAAAAAATCTAGAAAAAAAATCTAGAAAAAAAATCTAGAAAAAAAATCTAGAAAAAAATCTAGAAAAAAAATCTAGAAAAAAAATCTAGAAAAAAATCTAGAAAAAAAATCTAGAAAAAAAATCTAGAAAAAAATCTAGAAAAAAATCTAGAAAAAAAATCTAGAAAAAAATCTAGAAAAAAAATCTAGAAAAAAAATCTAGAAAAAAAATCTAGAAAAAAATCTAGAAAAAAATCTAGAAAAAAAATCTAGAAAAAAAATCTAGAAAAAAATCTAGAAAAAAAATCTAGAAAAAAAATCTAGAAAAAAATCTAGAAAAAAAATTTAGAAAAAAAATCTAGAAAAAAAATCTAGACAAAAAATCTAGAAAAAAAATATTGAAAAAAATCTAGAAAAAAAATCTAGAAAAAAAATCTAGAAAAAAATCTAGAAAAAAAATCTAGAAAAAAAATCTAGAAAAAAAATCTAGAAAAAAAATCTAGAAAAAAATCTAGAAAAAAAATCTAGAAAAAAAATCTAGAAAAAAATCTAGAAAAAAATTCTTGAAAAAAATCTAGAAAAAAAATCTAGAAAAAAAATCTAGAAAAAAATCTAGAAAAAAAATCTAGAAAAAAATCTAGAAAAAAAATCTAGAAAAAAAATCTAGAAAAAAAATCTAGAAAAAAAATCTAGAAAAAAAATCTAGAAAAAAAATCTAGAAAAAAAATCTAGACAAAAAATCTAGAAAAAAAATCTAGACAAAAAATCTAGAAAAAAAATCTAGAAAAAAATCTAGAAAAAAAATCTAGAAAAAAATCTAGAAAAAAAATCTTGAAAAAAATCTAGAAAAAAAATCTAGAAAAAAAATCTAGAAAAAAATCTAGAAAAAAATTCTTGAAAAAAAATCTAGAAAAAAAATCTAGAAAAAAAATCTAGAAAAAAATCTAGAAAAAAAATCTAGAAAAAAAATCTAGAAAAAAATCTAGAAAAAAAATCTAGAAAAAAAATCTAGAAAAAAAATCTAGAAAAAAAATCTAGAAAAAAAATCTAGAAAAAAAATCTAGAAAAAAATCTAGAAAAAAAATCTTGAAAAAAAATCTAGAAAAAAAATCTAGAAAAAAAATCTAGAAAAAAATCTAGAAAAAAAATCTAGAAAAAAAATCTAGAAAAAAATCTAGAAAAAAAATCTAGAAAAAAAATCTAGAAAAAAAATCTAGAAAAAAAATCTAGAAAAAAAATCTAGAAAAAAATCTAGAAAAAAAATCTAGAAAAAAAATCTAGAAAAAAAATCTAGACAAAAAATCTTAGAAAAAAAATCTAGACAAAAAATCTAGAAAAAAAATCTAGAAAAAAATCTAGAAAAAAAATCTAGAAAAAAAATCTAGAAAAAAATCTAGAAAAAAATTCTTGAAAAAAATCTAGAAAAAAAATCTAGAAAAAAAATCTAGAAAAAAAATCTAGAAAAAAAATCTAGACAAAAAATCTTAGAAAAAAAATCTAGACAAAAAATCTAGAAAAAAAATCTAGAAAAAAATCTAGAAAAAAAATCTAGAAAAAAATCTAGAAAAAAATCTAGAAAAAAATCTAGAAAAAAAATCTAGAAAAAAAATCTAGAAAAAAAATCTAGAAAAAAATCTAGAAAAAACATCTAGAAAAAAAATCTAGAAAAAAAATCTAGACAAAAAATCTTAGAAAAAAAATCTAGACAAAAAATCTAGAAAAAAAATCTAGAAAAAAATCTAGAAAAAAATCTAGAAAAAAATCTAGAAAAAAATCTAGAAAAAAAATCTAGAAAAAAAATCTATAAAAAAAATCTAGAAAAAAAATCTAGAAAAAAATCTAGAAAAAAAATCTAGAAAAAAAATCTAGAAAAAAATCTAGAAAAAAAATCTAGAAAAAAAATCTAGAAAAAAATCTAGAAAAAAATCTAGAAAAAAAATCTAGAAAAAAATCTAGAAAAAAAATCTAGAAAAAAAATCTAGAAAAAAAATCTAGAAAAAAATCTAGAAAAAAATCTAGAAAAAAAATCTAGAAAAAAAATCTAGAAAAAAATCTAGAAAAAAAATCTAGAAAAAAAATCTAGAAAAAAATCTAGAAAAAAAATTTAGAAAAAAAATCTAGAAAAAAAATCTAGACAAAAAATCTAGAAAAAAAATATTGAAAAAAATCTAGAAAAAAAATCTAGAAAAAAATCTAGAAAAAAAATCTAGAAAAAAAATCTAGAAAAAAATCTAGAAAAAAATCTAGAAAAAAAATCTAGAAAAAAAATCTTGAAAAAAAATCTAGAAAAAAAATCTAGAAAAAAAATCTAGAAAAAAAATCTTGAAAAAAAATCTAGAAAAAAAATCTAGAAAAAAAATCTAGAAAAAAAATCTAGAAAAAAATCTAGAAAAAAATCTAGAAAAAAAATCTAGAAAAAAAATCTTGAAAAAAAATCTAGAAAAAAAATCTAGAAAAAAAATCTAGAAAAAAATCTAGAAAAAAAATCTAGAAAAAAATCTAGAAAAAAATCTAGAAAAAAATCTAGAAAAAAAATCTAGAAAAAAAATCTAGAAAAAAAATCTAGAAAAAAAATCTAGAAAAAAATCTAGAAAAAAAATCTAGAAAAAAAATCTAGAAAAAAATCTAGAAAAAAAATCTAGAAAAAAAATCTAGAAAAAAATCTAGAAAAAAATCTAGAAAAAAAATCTAGAAAAAAATCTAGAAAAAAAATCTAGAAAAAAAATCTAGAAAAAAAATCTAGAAAAAAATCTAGAAAAAAATCTAGAAAAAAAATCTAGAAAAAAAATCTAGAAAAAAATCTAGAAAAAAAATCTAGAAAAAAAATCTAGAAAAAAATCTAGAAAAAAAATTTAGAAAAAAAATCTAGAAAAAAAATCTAGACAAAAAATCTAGAAAAAAAATATTGAAAAAAATCTAGAAAAAAAATATTGAAAAAAATCTAGAAAAAAAATCTAGAAAAAAAATCTAGAAAAAAAATCTAGAAAAAAAATCTAGAAAAAAATCTAGAAAAAAAATCTAGAAAAAAAATCTAGAAAAAAAATCTAGAAAAAAAATCTAGAAAAAAATCTAGAAAAAAATCTAGAAAAAAAATCTAGAAAAAAATCTAGAAAAAAATTCTTGAAAAAAATCTAGAAAAAAAATCTAGAAAAAAAATCTAGAAAAAAATCTAGAAAAAAAATCTAGAAAAAAATCTAGAAAAAAAATCTAGAAAAAAAATCTAGAAAAAAAATCTAGAAAAAAAATCTAGAAAAAAAATCTAGAAAAAAAATCTAGAAAAAAAATCTAGACAAAAAATCTAGAAAAAAAATCTAGACAAAAAATCTAGAAAAAAAATCTAGAAAAAAATCTAGAAAAAAAATCTAGAAAAAAATCTAGAAAAAAAATCTTGAAAAAAATCTAGAAAAAAAATCTAGAAAAAAAATCTAGAAAAAAATCTAGAAAAAAATTCTTGAAAAAAAATCTAGAAAAAAAATCTAGAAAAAAAATCTAGAAAAAAATCTAGAAAAAAAATCTAGAAAAAAAATCTAGAAAAAAATCTAGAAAAAAAATCTAGAAAAAAAATCTAGAAAAAAAATCTAGAAAAAAAATCTAGAAAAAAAATCTAGAAAAAAAATCTAGAAAAAAATCTAGAAAAAAAATCTTGAAAAAAAATCTAGAAAAAAAATCTAGAAAAAAAATCTAGAAAAAAATCTAGAAAAAAAATCTAGAAAAAAAATCTAGAAAAAAATCTAGAAAAAAAATCTAGAAAAAAAATCTAGAAAAAAAATCTAGAAAAAAAATCTAGAAAAAAAATCTAGAAAAAAAATCTAGAAAAAAATCTAGAAAAAAATTCTTGAAAAAAAATCTAGAAAAAAAATCTAGAAAAAAAATCTAGAAAAAAATCTAGAAAAAAAATCTAGAAAAAAAATCTAGAAAAAAATCTAGAAAAAAAATCTAGAAAAAAAATCTAGAAAAAAAATCTAGAAAAAAAATCTAGAAAAAAAATCTAGAAAAAAATCTAGAAAAAAAATCTAGAAAAAAAATCTAGACAAAAAATCTAGACAAAAAATCTTAGAAAAAAAATCTAGACAAAAAATCTAGAAAAAAAATCTAGAAAAAAATCTAGAAAAAAAATCTAGAAAAAAAATCTAGAAAAAAATCTAGAAAAAAATTCTTGAAAAAAATCTAGAAAAAAAATCTAGAAAAAAAATCTAGAAAAAAAATCTAGAAAAAAAATCTAGACAAAAAATCTTAGAAAAAAAATCTAGACAAAAAATCTAGAAAAAAAATCTAGAAAAAAATCTAGAAAAAAAATCTAGAAAAAAATCTAGAAAAAAATCTAGAAAAAAATCTAGAAAAAAAATCTAGAAAAAAAATCTAGAAAAAAAATCTAGAAAAAAATCTAGAAAAAAAATCTAGAAAAAAAATCTAGAAAAAAAATCTAGACAAAAAATCTTAGAAAAAAAATCTAGACAAAAAATCTAGAAAAAAAATCTAGAAAAAAAATCTATAAAAAAAATCTAGAAAAAAAATCTAGAAAAAAATCTAGAAAAAAAATCTAGAAAAAAAATCTAGAAAAAAATCTAGAAAAAAAATCTAGAAAAAAAATCTAGAAAAAAATCTAGAAAAAAATCTAGAAAAAAAATCTAGAAAAAAATCTAGAAAAAAAATCTAGAAAAAAAATCTAGAAAAAAAATCTAGAAAAAAATCTAGAAAAAAATCTAGAAAAAAAATCTAGAAAAAAAATCTAGAAAAAAAATCTAGAAAAAAAATCTAGAAAAAAATCTAGAAAAAAAATCTAGAAAAAAAATCTAGAAAAAAATCTAGAAAAAAAATCTAGAAAAAAAATCTAGAAAAAAATCTAGAAAAAAATCTAGAAAAAAAATCTAGAAAAAAATCTAGAAAAAAAATCTAGAAAAAAAATCTAGAAAAAAAATCTAGAAAAAAATCTAGAAAAAAATCTAGAAAAAAAATCTAGAAAAAAAATCTAGAAAAAAATCTAGAAAAAAAATCTAGAAAAAAAATCTAGAAAAAAATCTAGAAAAAAAATTTAGAAAAAAAATCTAGAAAAAAAATCTAGACAAAAAATCTAGAAAAAAAATATTGAAAAAAATCTAGAAAAAAAATATTGAAAAAAATCTAGAAAAAAAATCTAGAAAAAAAATCTAGAAAAAAAATCTAGAAAAAAAATCTAGAAAAAAATCTAGAAAAAAAATCTAGAAAAAAAATCTAGAAAAAAAATCTAGAAAAAAAATCTAGAAAAAAATCTAGAAAAAAATCTAGAAAAAAAATCTAGAAAAAAATCTAGAAAAAAATTCTTGAAAAAAATCTAGAAAAAAAATCTAGAAAAAAAATCTAGAAAAAAATCTAGAAAAAAAATCTAGAAAAAAATCTAGAAAAAAAATCTAGAAAAAAAATCTAGAAAAAAAATCTAGAAAAAAAATCTAGAAAAAAAATCTAGAAAAAAAATCTAGAAAAAAAATCTAGACAAAAAATCTAGAAAAAAAATCTAGACAAAAAATCTAGAAAAAAAATCTAGAAAAAAATCTAGAAAAAAAATCTAGAAAAAAATCTAGAAAAAAAATCTTGAAAAAAATCTAGAAAAAAAATCTAGAAAAAAAATCTAGAAAAAAATCTAGAAAAAAATTCTTGAAAAAAAATCTAGAAAAAAAATCTAGAAAAAAAATCTAGAAAAAAATCTAGAAAAAAAATCTAGAAAAAAAATCTAGAAAAAAATCTAGAAAAAAAATCTAGAAAAAAAATCTAGAAAAAAAATCTAGAAAAAAAATCTAGAAAAAAAATCTAGAAAAAAAATCTAGAAAAAAATCTTGAAAAAAAATCTTGAAAAAAAATCTAGAAAAAAAATCTAGAAAAAAAATCTAGAAAAAAATCTAGAAAAAAAATCTAGAAAAAAAATCTAGAAAAAAATCTAGAAAAAAAATCTAGAAAAAAAATCTAGAAAAAAAATCTAGAAAAAAAATCTAGAAAAAAAATCTAGAAAAAAAATCTAGAAAAAAATCTAGAAAAAAATTCTTGAAAAAAAATCTAGAAAAAAAATCTAGAAAAAAAATCTAGAAAAAAATCTAGAAAAAAAATCTAGAAAAAAAATCTAGAAAAAAATCTAGAAAAAAAATCTAGAAAAAAAATCTAGAAAAAAAATCTAGAAAAAAAATCTAGAAAAAAAATCTAGAAAAAAATCTAGAAAAAAAATCTAGAAAAAAAATCTAGAAAAAAAATCTAGACAAAAAATCTTAGAAAAAAAATCTAGACAAAAAATCTAGAAAAAAAATCTAGAAAAAAATCTAGAAAAAAAATCTAGAAAAAAATCTTGAAAAAAATCTAGAAAAAAATCTAGAAAAAAAATCTAGAAAAAAAATCTATAAAAAAAATCTAGAAAAAAAATCTAGAAAAAAATCTAGAAAAAAAATCTAGAAAAAAAATCTAGAAAAAAATCTAGAAAAAAAATCTAGAAAAAAAATCTAGAAAAAAATCTAGAAAAAAATCTAGAAAAAAAATCTAGAAAAAAATCTAGAAAAAAAATCTAGAAAAAAAATCTAGAAAAAAAATCTAGAAAAAAATCTAGAAAAAAATCTAGAAAAAAAATCTAGAAAAAAAATCTAGAAAAAAATCTAGAAAAAAAATCTAGAAAAAAAATCTAGAAAAAAATCTAGAAAAAAAATTTAGAAAAAAAATCTAGAAAAAAAATCTAGACAAAAAATCTAGAAAAAAAATATTGAAAAAAATCTAGAAAAAAAATATTGAAAAAAATCTAGAAAAAAAATCTAGAAAAAAAATCTAGAAAAAAAATCTAGAAAAAAAATCTAGAAAAAAATCTAGAAAAAAAATCTAGAAAAAAAATCTAGAAAAAAAATCTAGAAAAAAATCTAGAAAAAAATCTAGAAAAAAAATCTAGAAAAAAATCTAGAAAAAAAATCTAGAAAAAAAATCTAGAAAAAAAATCTAGAAAAAAATCTAGAAAAAAATCTAGAAAAAAAATCTAGAAAAAAAATCTAGAAAAAAATCTAGAAAAAAAATCTAGAAAAAAAATCTAGAAAAAAATCTAGAAAAAAAATTTAGAAAAAAAATCTAGAAAAAAAATCTAGACAAAAAATCTAGAAAAAAAATATTGAAAAAAATCTAGAAAAAAAATATTGAAAAAAATCTAGAAAAAAAATCTAGAAAAAAAATCTAGAAAAAAAATCTAGAAAAAAAATCTAGAAAAAAATCTAGAAAAAAAATCTAGAAAAAAAATCTAGAAAAAAAATCTAGACAAAAAATCTAGAAAAAAAATCTAGACAAAAAATCTAGAAAAAAAATCTAGAAAAAAATCTAGAAAAAAAATCTAGAAAAAAAATCTAGAAAAAAATCTAGAAAAAAATTCTTGAAAAAAATCTAGAAAAAAAATCTAGAAAAAAAATCTAACAAAAAATCTAGAAAAAAAATCTAGACAAAAAATTTAGAAAAAAAATCTAGAAAAAAATATAGAAAAAAAATCTAGAAAAAAAATCTAGAAAAAAAATCTTGAAAAAAAATCTAGAAAAAAAATCTAGAAAAAAAATCTAGAAAAAAATCTAGAAAAAAAATCTAGAAAAAAATCTAGAAAAAAATCTAGAAAAAAATCTAGAAAAAAAATCTAGAAAAAAAATCTAGAAAAAAAATCTAGAAAAAAAATCTAGAAAAAAATCTAGAAAAAAAATCTAGAAAAAAAATCTAGAAAAAAATCTAGAAAAAAAATCTAGAAAAAAAATCTAGAAAAAAATCTAGAAAAAAATCTAGAAAAAAAATCTAGAAAAAAATCTAGAAAAAAAATCTAGAAAAAAAATCTAGAAAAAAAATCTAGAAAAAAATCTAGAAAAAAATCTAGAAAAAAAATCTAGAAAAAAAATCTAGAAAAAAATCTAGAAAAAAAATCTAGAAAAAAAATCTAGAAAAAAATCTAGAAAAAAAATTTAGAAAAAAAATCTAGAAAAAAAATCTAGACAAAAAATCTAGAAAAAAAATATAGACAAAAAATCTAGAAAAAAAATCTAGAAAAAAAATCTAGAAAAAAAATCTAACAAAAAATCTAGAAAAAAAATCTAGACAAAAAATTTAGAAAAAAAATCTAGAAAAAAATATAGAAAAAAAATCTAGAAAAAAAATCTAGAAAAAAAATCTTGAAAAAAAATCTAGAAAAAAAATCTAGAAAAAAAATCTAGAAAAAAATCTAGAAAAAAAATCTAGAAAAAAATCTAGAAAAAAATCTAGAAAAAAATCTAGAAAAAAAATCTAGAAAAAAAATCTAGAAAAAAAATCTAGAAAAAAAATCTAGAAAAAAATCTAGAAAAAAAATCTAGAAAAAAAATCTAGAAAAAAATCTAGAAAAAAAATCTAGAAAAAAAATCTAGAAAAAAATCTAGAAAAAAATCTAGAAAAAAAATCTAGAAAAAAATCTAGAAAAAAAATCTAGAAAAAAAATCTAGAAAAAAAATCTAGAAAAAAATCTAGAAAAAAATCTAGAAAAAAAATCTAGAAAAAAAATCTAGAAAAAAATCTAGAAAAAAAATCTAGAAAAAAAATCTAGAAAAAAATCTAGAAAAAAAATTTAGAAAAAAAATCTAGAAAAAAAATCTAGACAAAAAATCTAGAAAAAAAATATAGACAAAAAATCTAGAAAAAAAATCTAGAAAAAAAATCTAGAAAAAAAATCTAACAAAAAATCTAGAAAAAAAATCTAGACAAAAAATATAGAAAAAAAATCTAGAAAAAAAATCTAGAAAAAAAATCTTGAAAAAAAATCTAGAAAAAAAATCTAGAAAAAAAATCTAGAAAAAAATCTAGAAAAAAAATCTAGAAAAAAATCTAGAAAAAAATCTAGAAAAAAATCTAGAAAAAAAATCTAGAAAAAAAATCTAGAAAAAAAATCTAGAAAAAAAATCTAGAAAAAAATCTAGAAAAAAAATCTAGAAAAAAAATCTAGAAAAAAATCTAGAAAAAAAATCTAGAAAAAAAATCTAGAAAAAAATCTAGAAAAAAATCTAGAAAAAAAATCTAGAAAAAAATCTAGAAAAAAAATCTAGAAAAAAAATCTAGAAAAAAAATCTAGAAAAAAATCTAGAAAAAAATCTAGAAAAAAAATCTAGAAAAAAAATCTAGAAAAAAATCTAGAAAAAAAATCTAGAAAAAAAATCTAGAAAAAAATCTAGAAAAAAAATTTAGAAAAAAAATCTAGAAAAAAAATCTAGACAAAAAATCTAGAAAAAAAATATAGACAAAAAATCTAGAAAAAAAATCTAGAAAAAAAATATAGACAAAAAATCTAGAAAAAAAATCTAGAAAAAAATCTAGAAAAAAAATCTAGAAAAAAATTCTTGAAAAAAATCTAGAAAAAAAATCTAGAAAAAAAATCTAGAAAAAAATCTAGAAAAAAAATCTAGAAAAAAATCTAGAAAAAAAATCTAGAAAAAAAATCTAGAAAAAAAATCTAGAAAAAAAATCTAGACAAAAAATCTAGAAAAAAAATCTAGACAAAAAATCTAGAAAAAAAATCTAGAAAAAAATCTAGAAAAAAAATCTAGAAAAAAATCTAGAAAAAAAATCTTGAAAAAAATCTAGAAAAAAAATCTAGAAAAAAAATCTAGAAAAAAATCTAGAAAAAAATTCTTGAAAAAAAATCTAGAAAAAAAATCTAGAAAAAAAATCTAGAAAAAAATCTAGAAAAAAAATCTAGAAAAAAAATCTAGAAAAAAATCTAGAAAAAAAATCTAGAAAAAAAATCTAGAAAAAAAATCTAGAAAAAAAATCTAGAAAAAAAATCTAGAAAAAAATCTAGAAAAAAATTCTTGAAAAAAAATCTAGAAAAAAAATCTAGAAAAAAAATCTAGAAAAAAATCTAGAAAAAAAATCTAGAAAAAAAATCTAGAAAAAAATCTAGAAAAAAAATCTAGAAAAAAAATCTAGAAAAAAAATCTAGAAAAAAAATCTAGAAAAAAAATCTAGAAAAAAATCTAGAAAAAAAATCTAGAAAAAAAATCTAGAAAAAAAATCTAGACAAAAAATCTTAGAAAAAAAATCTAGACAAAAAATCTAGAAAAAAAATCTAGAAAAAAATCTAGAAAAAAAATCTAGAAAAAAAATCTAGAAAAAAATCTAGAAAAAAATTCTTGAAAAAAATCTAGAAAAAAAATCTAGAAAAAAAATCTAGAAAAAAATCTAGAAAAAAAATCTAGAAAAAAAATCTAGAAAAAAATCTAGAAAAAAATCTAGAAAAAAAATCTAGAAAAAAATCTAGAAAAAAAATCTAGAAAAAAAATCTAGAAAAAAAATCTAGAAAAAAAATCTAGAAAAAAATCTAGAAAAAAAATTTAGAAAAAAAATCTAGAAAAAAAATCTAGACAAAAAATCTAGAAAAAAAATATTGAAAAAAATCTAGAAAAAAAATATTGAAAAAAATCTAGAAAAAAAATCTAGAAAAAAAATCTAGAAAAAAAATCTAGAAAAAAAATCTAGAAAAAAATCTAGAAAAAAAATCTAGAAAAAAAATCTAGAAAAAAAATCTAGACAAAAAATCTAGAAAAAAAATCTAGACAAAAAATCTAGAAAAAAAATCTAGAAAAAAATCTAGAAAAAAAATCTAGAAAAAAAATCTAGAAAAAAATCTAGAAAAAAATTCTTGAAAAAAATCTAGAAAAAAAATCTAGAAAAAAAATCTAACAAAAAATCTAGAAAAAAAATCTAGACAAAAAATTTAGAAAAAAAATCTAGAAAAAAATATAGAAAAAAAATCTAGAAAAAAAATCTAGAAAAAAAATCTTGAAAAAAAATCTAGAAAAAAAATCTAGAAAAAAAATCTAGAAAAAAATCTAGAAAAAAAATCTAGAAAAAAATCTAGAAAAAAATCTAGAAAAAAATCTAGAAAAAAAATCTAGAAAAAAAATCTAGAAAAAAAATCTAGAAAAAAAATCTAGAAAAAAATCTAGAAAAAAAATCTAGAAAAAAAATCTAGAAAAAAATCTAGAAAAAAAATCTAGAAAAAAAATCTAGAAAAAAATCTAGAAAAAAATCTAGAAAAAAAATCTAGAAAAAAATCTAGAAAAAAAATCTAGAAAAAAAATCTAGAAAAAAAATCTAGAAAAAAATCTAGAAAAAAATCTAGAAAAAAAATCTAGAAAAAAAATCTAGAAAAAAATCTAGAAAAAAAATCTAGAAAAAAAATCTAGAAAAAAATCTAGAAAAAAAATTTAGAAAAAAAATCTAGAAAAAAAATCTAGACAAAAAATCTAGAAAAAAAATATAGACAAAAAATCTAGAAAAAAAATCTAGAAAAAAAATCTAGAAAAAAAATCTAACAAAAAATCTAGAAAAAAAATCTAGACAAAAAATTTAGAAAAAAAATCTAGAAAAAAATATAGAAAAAAAATCTAGAAAAAAAATCTAGAAAAAAAATCTTGAAAAAAAATCTAGAAAAAAAATCTAGAAAAAAAATCTAGAAAAAAATCTAGAAAAAAAATCTAGAAAAAAATCTAGAAAAAAATCTAGAAAAAAATCTAGAAAAAAAATCTAGAAAAAAAATCTAGAAAAAAAATCTAGAAAAAAAATCTAGAAAAAAATCTAGAAAAAAAATCTAGAAAAAAAATCTAGAAAAAAATCTAGAAAAAAAATCTAGAAAAAAAATCTAGAAAAAAATCTAGAAAAAAATCTAGAAAAAAAATCTAGAAAAAAATCTAGAAAAAAAATCTAGAAAAAAAATCTAGAAAAAAAATCTAGAAAAAAATCTAGAAAAAAATCTAGAAAAAAAATCTAGAAAAAAAATCTAGAAAAAAATCTAGAAAAAAAATCTAGAAAAAAAATCTAGAAAAAAATCTAGAAAAAAAATTTAGAAAAAAAATCTAGAAAAAAAATCTAGACAAAAAATCTAGAAAAAAAATATAGACAAAAAATCTAGAAAAAAAATCTAGAAAAAAAATATAGACAAAAAATCTAGAAAAAAAATCTAGAAAAAAATCTAGAAAAAAAATCTAGAAAAAAATCTAGAAAAAAAATCTTGAAAAAAATCTAGAAAAAAAATCTAGAAAAAAAATCTAGAAAAAAATCTAGAAAAAAATTATTGAAAAAAAATCTAGAAAAAAAATCTAGAAAAAAAATCTAGAAAAAAATCTAGAAAAAAAATCTAGAAAAAAAATCTAGAAAAAAATCTAGAAAAAAAATCTAGAAAAAAAATCTAGAAAAAAAATCTAGAAAAAAAATCTAGAAAAAAAATCTAGAAAAAAAATCTAGAAAAAAATCTAGAAAAAAATTCTTGAAAAAAAATCTAGAAAAAAAATCTAGAAAAAAAATCTAGAAAAAAATCTAGAAAAAAAATCTAGAAAAAAAATCTAGAAAAAAATCTAGAAAAAAAATCTAGAAAAAAAATCTAGAAAAAAAATCTAGAAAAAAAATCTAGAAAAAAAATCTAGAAAAAAATCTAGAAAAAAAATCTAGAAAAAAAATCTAGAAAAAAAATCTAGACAAAAAATCTTAGAAAAAAAATCTAGACAAAAAATCTAGAAAAAAAATCTAGAAAAAAATCTAGAAAAAAAATCTAGAAAAAAAATCTAGAAAAAAATCTAGAAAAAAATTCTTGAAAAAAATCTAGAAAAAAAATCTAGAAAAAAAATCTAGAAAAAAATCTAGAAAAAAAATCTAGAAAAAAAATCTAGAAAAAAATCTAGAAAAAAATCTAGAAAAAAAATCTAGAAAAAAATCTAGAAAAAAAATCTAGAAAAAAAATCTAGAAAAAAAATCTAGAAAAAAATCTAGAAAAAAATCTAGAAAAAAAATCTAGAAAAAAAATCTAGAAAAAAAATCTAGAAAAAAAATCTAGAAAAAAATCTAGAAAAAAAATCTATAAAATAAATCTAGAAAAAAATCTAGAAAAAAAATCTAGAAAAAAAATCTAGAAAAAAATCTAGAAAAAAAATCTAGAAAAATATCTAGAAAAAAAATCTAGAAAAAAATCTAGAAAAAAAATCTAGAAAAAAAATCTAGAAAAAAATCTAGAAAAAAAATCTAGAAAAAAAATCTAGAAAAAAATCTAGAAAAAAAATTTAGAAAAAAAATCTAGAAAAAAAATCTAGACAAAAAATCTAGAAAAAAAATATAGACAAAAAATCTAGAAAAAAAATCTAGAAAAAAAATATAGACAAAAAATCTAGAAAAAAAATCTAGAAAAAAATCTAGAAAAAAAATCTAGAAAAAAATCTAGAAAAAAAATCTTGAAAAAAATCTAGAAAAAAAATCTAGAAAAAAAATCTAGAAAAAAATCTAGAAAAAAATTCTTGAAAAAAAATCTAGAAAAAAAATCTAGAAAAAAAATCTAGAAAAAAATCTAGAAAAAAAATCTAGAAAAAAAATCTAGAAAAAAATCTAGAAAAAAAATCTAGAAAAAAAATCTAGAAAAAAAATCTAGAAAAAAAATCTAGAAAAAAAATCTAGAAAAAAAATCTAGAAAAAAATCTAGAAAAAAATTCTTGAAAAAAAATCTAGAAAAAAAATCTAGAAAAAAAATCTAGAAAAAAATCTAGAAAAAAAATCTAGAAAAAAAATCTAGAAAAAAATCTAGAAAAAAAATCTAGAAAAAAAATCTAGAAAAAAAATCTAGAAAAAAAATCTAGAAAAAAAATCTAGAAAAAAATCTAGAAAAAAAATCTAGAAAAAAAATCTAGAAAAAAAATCTAGACAAAAAATCTTAGAAAAAAAATCTAGACAAAAAATCTAGAAAAAAAATCTAGAAAAAAATCTAGAAAAAAAATCTAGAAAAAAAATCTAGAAAAAAATCTAGAAAAAAATTCTTGAAAAAAATCTAGAAAAAAAATCTAGAAAAAAAATCTAGAAAAAAATCTAGAAAAAAAATCTAGAAAAAAAATCTAGAAAAAAATCTAGAAAAAAATCTAGAAAAAAAATCTAGAAAAAAATCTAGAAAAAAAATCTAGAAAAAAAATCTAGAAAAAAAATCTAGAAAAAAATCTAGAAAAAAATCTAGAAAAAAAATCTAGAAAAAAAATCTAGAAAAAAAATCTAGAAAAAAAATCTAGAAAAAAATCTAGAAAAAAAATCTATAAAATAAATCTAGAAAAAAATCTAGAAAAAAAATCTAGAAAAAAAATCTAGAAAAAAATCTAGAAAAAAAATCTAGAAAAATATCTAGAAAAAAAATCTAGAAAAAAAATCTAGAAAAAAATCTAGAAAAAAAATTTAGAAAAAAAATCTAGAAAAAAATCTAGAAAAAAAATCTAGAAAAATATCTAGAAAAAAAATCTAGAAAAAAAATCTAGAAAAAAATCTAGAAAAAAAATTTAGAAAAAAAATCTAGAAAAAAAATCTAGACAAAAAATCTAGAAAAAAAATATTGAAAAAAATCTAGAAAAAAAATATTGAAAAAAATCTAGAAAAAAAATCTAGAAAAAAAATCTAGAAAAAAAATCTAGAAAAAAAATCTAGAAAAAAATCTAGAAAAAAAATCTAGAAAAAAAATCTAGAAAAAAAATCTAGACAAAAAATCTAGAAAAAAAATCTAGACAAAAAATCTAGAAAAAAAATCTAGAAAAAAATCTAGAAAAAAAATCTAGAAAAAAAATCTAGAAAAAAATCTAGAAAAAAATTCTTGAAAAAAATCTAGAAAAAAAATCTAGAAAAAAAATCTAGAAAAAAATCTAGAAAAAAAATCTAGAAAAAAATCTAGAAAAAAAATCTAGAAAAAAAATCTAGAAAAAAAATCTAGAAAAAAAATCTTGAAAAAAATCTAGAAAAAAAATCTAGAAAAAAAATCTAGAAAAAAATCTAGAAAAAAATTCTTGAAAAAAAATCTAGAAAAAAAATCTAGAAAAAAAATCTAGAAAAAAATCTAGAAAAAAAATCTAGAAAAAAAATCTAGAAAAAAATCTAGAAAAAAAATCTAGAAAAAAAATCTAGAAAAAAAATCTAGAAAAAAAATCTAGAAAAAAAATCTAGAAAAAAAATCTAGAAAAAAATCTAGAAAAAAATTCTTGAAAAAAAATCTAGAAAAAAAATCTAGAAAAAAAATCTAGAAAAAAATCTAGAAAAAAAATCTAGAAAAAAAATCTAGAAAAAAATCTAGAAAAAAAATCTAGAAAAAAAATCTAGAAAAAAAATCTAGAAAAAAAATCTAGAAAAAAAATCTAGAAAAAAATCTAGAAAAAAAATCTAGAAAAAAAATCTAGAAAAAAAATCTAGACAAAAAATCTTAGAAAAAAAATCTAGACAAAAAATCTAGAAAAAAAATCTAGAAAAAAATCTAGAAAAAAAATCTAGAAAAAAAATCTAGAAAAAAATCTAGAAAAAAATTCTTGAAAAAAATCTAGAAAAAAAATCTAGAAAAAAAATCTAGAAAAAAATCTAGAAAAAAAATCTAGAAAAAAAATCTAGAAAAAAATCTAGAAAAAAATCTAGAAAAAAAATCTAGAAAAAAATCTAGAAAAAAAATCTAGAAAAAAAATCTAGAAAAAAAATCTAGAAAAAAATCTAGAAAAAAATCTAGAAAAAAAATCTAGAAAAAAAATCTAGAAAAAAAATCTAGAAAAAAAATCTAGAAAAAAATCTAGAAAAAAAATCTATAAAATAAATCTAGAAAAAAATCTAGAAAAAAAATCTAGAAAAAAAATCTAGAAAAAAATCTAGAAAAAAAATCTAGAAAAATATCTAGAAAAAAAATCTAGACAAAAAATCTAGAAAAAAAATCTAGAAAAAAATCTAGAAAAAAATCTAGAAAAAAAATCTAGAAAAAAAATCTAGAAAAAACATCTAGAAAAAAAATCTAGACAAAAAATCTAGAAAAAAAATCTAGAAAAAAATCTAGAAAAAAAATCTAGAAAAAAATCTAGAAAAAAAATCTAGAAAAAAAATCTAGAAAAAAATCTAGAAAAAAATCTAGAAAAAAATCTAGAAAAAAAATCTAGAAAAAAAATCTAGAAAAAAAATCTAGAAAAAAATCTAGAAAAAAAATCTAGAAAAAAAATCTAGAAAAAAATCTAGAAAAAAAATCTAGAAAAAAAATCTAGAAAAAAAATCTAGAAAAAAAATCTAGAAAAAAAATCTAGAAAAAAATCTAGAAAAAAAATCTAGAAAAAAAATCTAGAAAAAAAATCTAGACAAAAAATCTTAGAAAAAAAATCTAGACAAAAAATCTAGAAAAAAAATCTAGAAAAAAATCTAGAAAAAAAATCTAGAAAAAAAATCTAGAAAAAAAATCTAGAAAAAAATCTAGAAAAAAATCTAGAAAAAAAATCTAGAAAAAAATCTAGAAAAAAAATCTAGAAAAAAAATCTAGAAAAAAAATCTAGAAAAAAATCTAGAAAAAAATCTAGAAAAAAAATCTAGAAAAAAAATCTAGAAAAAAAATCTAGAAAAAAAATCTAGAAAAAAATCTAGAAAAAAATCTAGAAAAAAAATCTAGAAAAAAATCTAGAAAAAAAATCTAGAAAAAAAATCTAGAAAAAAAATCTAGAAAAAAATCTAGAAAAAAATCTAGAAAAAAAATCTAGAAAAAAAATCTAGAAAAAAAATCTAGAAAAAAAATCTAGAAAAAAATCTAGAAAAAAAATCTAGAAAATAAATCTAGAAAAAAATCTAGAAAAAAAATCTAGAAAAAAAATCTAGAAAAAAATCTAGAAAAAAAATCTAGAAAAATATCTAGAAAAAAAATCTAGACAAAAAATCTAGAAAAAAAATCTTGAAAAAAATCTAGAAAAAAATCTAGAAAAAAAATCTAGAAAAAAAATCTAGAAAAAACATCTAGAAAAAAAATCTAGACAAAAAATCTAGAAAAAAAATCTAGAAAAAAATCTAGAAAAAAAATCTAGAAAAAAATCTAGAAAAAAAATCTAGAAAAAAAATCTAGAAAAAAAATCTAGAAAAAAAATCTAGAAAAAAAATCTAGAAAAAAATCTAGAAAAAAAATCTATAAAATAAATCTAGAAAAAAATCTAGAAAAAAAATCTAGAAAAAAAATCTAGAAAAAAATCTAGAAAAAAAATCTAGAAAAATATCTAGAAAAAAAATCTAGACAAAAAATCTAGAAAAAAAATCTAGAAAAAAATCTAGAAAAAAATCTAGAAAAAAAATCTAGAAAAAAAATCTAGAAAAAACATCTAGAAAAAAAATCTAGACAAAAAATCTAGAAAAAAAATCTAGAAAAAAATCTAGAAAAAAAATCTAGAAAAAAATCTAGAAAAAAAATCTAGAAAAAAAATCTAGAAAAAAATCTAGAAAAAAATCTAGAAAAAAATCTAGAAAAAAAATCTAGAAAAAAAATCTAGAAAAAAAATCTAGAAAAAAATCTAGAAAAAAAATCTAGAAAAAAAATCTAGAAAAAAATCTAAAAAAAAAATCTAGAAAAAAAATCTAGAAAAAAAATCTAGAAAAAAAATCTAGAAAAAAAATCTAGAAAAAAATCTAGAAAAAAAATCTAGAAAAAAAATCTAGAAAAAAAATCTAGACAAAAAATCTTAGAAAAAAAATCTAGACAAAAAATCTAGAAAAAAAATCTAGAAAAAAATCTAGAAAAAAAATCTAGAAAAAAAATCTAGAAAAAAAATCTAGAAAAAAATCTAGAAAAAAATCTAGAAAAAAAATCTAGAAAAAAATCTAGAAAAAAAATCTAGAAAAAAAATCTAGAAAAAAAATCTAGAAAAAAATCTAGAAAAAAATCTAGAAAAAAAATCTAGAAAAAAAATCTAGAAAAAAAATCTAGAAAAAAAATCTAGAAAAAAATCTAGAAAAAAAATCTATAAAATAAATCTAGAAAAAAATCTAGAAAAAAAATCTAGAAAAAAAATCTAGAAAAAAATCTAGAAAAAAAATCTAGAAAAATATCTAGAAAAAAAATCTAGACAAAAAATCTAGAAAAAAAATCTAGAAAAAAATCTAGAAAAAAATCTAGAAAAAAAATCTAGAAAAAAAATCTAGAAAAAACATCTAGAAAAAAAATCTAGACAAAAAATCTAGAAAAAAAATCTAGAAAAAAATCTAGAAAAAAAATCTAGAAAAAAATCTAGAAAAAAAATCTAGAAAAAAAATCTAGAAAAAAATCTAGAAAAAAATCTAGAAAAAAAATCTAGAAAAAAAATCTAGAAAAAAAATCTAGAAAAAAAATCTAGAAAAAAATCTAGAAAAAAAATCTATAAAATAAATCTAGAAAAAAATCTAGAAAAAAAATCTAGAAAAAAAATCTAGAAAAAAATCTAGAAAAAAAATCTAGAAAAATATCTAGAAAAAAAATCTAGACAAAAAATCTAGAAAAAAAATCTAGAAAAAAATCTAGAAAAAAAATCTAGAAAAAAAATCTAGAAAAAAAATCTTCAAAAAAATCTAGAAAAAAATCTAGAAAAAAAATCTAGAAAAAAAATCTAGAAAAAAAATCTAGAAAAAAAATCTAGAAAAAAAATCTAGAAAAAAAATCTTGAAAAAAATCTAGAAAAAAAATCTAGAAAAAAAATCTAGAAAAAAATCTAGAAAAAAATTATTGAAAAAAAATCTAGAAAAAAAATCTAGAAAAAAAATCTAGAAAAAAATCTAGAAAAAAATCTAGAAAAAAATCTAGAAAAAAAATCTTGAAAAAAATCTAGAAAAAAATCTAGAAAAAAAATCTAGAAAAAAAATCTAGAAAAAAAATCTAGAAAAAAAATCTAGAAAAAAAATCTAGAAAAAAAATCTTGAAAAAAATCTAGAAAAAAAATCTAGAAAAAAAATCTAGAAAAAAATCTAGAAAAAAATTCTTGAAAAAAAATCTAGAAAAAAAATCTAGAAAAAAAATCTAGAAAAAAATCTAGAAAAAAAATCTAGAAAAAAATCTAGAAAAAAATCTAGAAAAAAATCTAGAAAAAAAATCTAGAAAAAAAATCTAGAAAAAAAATCTAGAAAAAAAATCTAGAAAAAAAATCTAGAAAAAAAATCTAGAAAAAAATCTAGAAAAAAAATTTAGAAAAAAAATCTAGAAAAAAAATATTGAAAAAAATCTAGAAAAAAAATATTGAAAAAAATCTAGAAAAAAAATCTAGAAAAAAAATCTAGAAAAAAAATCTAGAAAAAAAATCTAGAAAAAAATCTAGAAAAAAAATCTAGAAAAAAAATCTAGAAAAAAAATCTAGACAAAAAATCTAGAAAAGAAATCTAGACAAAAAATCTAGAAAAAAATCTAGAAAAAAATCTAGAAAAAAAATCTAGAAAAAAAATCTAGAAAAAAATCTAGAAAAAAATTCTTGAAAAAAATCTAGAAAAAAAATCTAGAAAAAAAATCTAGAAAAAAATCTAGAAAAAAAATCTAGAAAAAAAATCTAGAAAAAAATCTAGAAAAAAAATCTAGAAAAAAAATCTAGAAAAAAAATCTAGACAAAAAATCTTAGAAAAAAAATCTAGAAAAAAAATCTAGAAAAAAAATCTAGAAAAAAATCTAGAAAAAAAATCTAGAAAAAAAATCTAGAAAAAAATCTAGAAAAAAATTCTTGAAAAAAATCTAGAAAAAAAATCTAGAAAAAAAATCTAGAAAAAAATCTAGAAAAAAAATCTAGAAAAAAAATCTAGAAAAAAATCTAGAAAAAAATCTAGAAAAAAAATCTAGAAAAAAATCTAGAAAAAAAATCTAGAAAAAAAATCTAGAAAAAAAATCTAGAAAAAAATCTAGAAAAAAATCTAGAAAAAAAATCTAGAAAAAAAATCTAGAAAAAAAATCTAGAAAAAAAATCTAGAAAAAAATCTAGAAAAAAAATCTAGAAAATAAATCTAGAAAAAAATCTAGAAAAAAAATCTAGAAAAAAAATCTAGAAAAAAATCTAGAAAAAAAATCTAGAAAAATATCTAGAAAAAAAATCTAGACAAAAAATCTAGAAAAAAAATCTTGAAAAAAATCTAGAAAAAAATCTAGAAAAAAAATCTAGAAAAAAAATCTAGAAAAAACATCTAGAAAAAAAATCTAGACAAAAAATCTAGAAAAAAAATCTAGAAAAAAATCTAGAAAAAAAATCTAGAAAAAAATCTAGAAAAAAAATCTAGAAAAAAAATCTAGAAAAAAATCTAGAAAAAAATCTAGAAAAAAAATCTAGAAAAAAAATCTAGAAAAAAAATCTAGAAAAAAAATCTAGAAAAAAATCTAGAAAAAAAATCTAGAAAATAAATCTAGAAAAAAATCTAGAAAAAAAATATAGAAAAAAAATCTAGAAAAAAATCTAGAAAAAAAATCTAGAAAAATATCTAGAAAAAAAATCTAGACAAAAAATCTAGAAAAAAAATCTAGACAAAAAATCTAGAAAAAAAATCTAGAAAAAAATCTAGAAAAAAAATCTAGAAAAAAAATCTAGAAAAAAATCTAGAAAAAAATTCTTGAAAAAAATCTAGAAAAAAAATCTAGAAAAAAAATCTAGAAAAAAATCTAGAAAAAAAATCTAGAAAAAAAATCTAGAAAAAAATCTAGAAAAAAAATCTAGAAAAAAAATCTAGACAAAAAATCTTAGAAAAAAAATCTAGAAAAAAAATCTAGAAAAAAAATCTAGAAAAAAATCTAGAAAAAAAATCTAGAAAAAAAATCTAGAAAAAAATCTAGAAAAAAATTCTTGAAAAAAATCTAGAAAAAAAATCTAGAAAAAAAATCTAGAAAAAAATCTAGAAAAAAAATCTAGAAAAAAAATCTAGAAAAAAATCTAGAAAAAAATCTAGAAAAAAAATCTAGAAAAAAATCTAGAAAAAAAATCTAGAAAAAAAATCTAGAAAAAAAATCTAGAAAAAAATCTAGAAAAAAATCTAGAAAAAAAATCTAGAAAAAAAATCTAGAAAAAAATCTAGAAAAAAAATCTAGAAAAAAAATCTAGAAAAAAATCTAGAAAAAAATTCTTGAAAAAAATCTAGAAAAAAAATCTAGAAAAAAAATCTAGAAAAAAATCTAGAAAAAAAATCTAGAAAAAAAATCTAGAAAAAAATCTAGAAAAAAAATCTAGAAAAAAATCTAGAAAAAAAATCTAGAAAAAAAATCTAGAAAAAAAATCTAGAAAAAAATCTAGAAAAAAATCTAGAAAAAAAATCTAGAAAAAAAATCTAGAAAAAAAATCTAGAAAAAAAATCTAGAAAAAAATCTAGAAAAAAAATCTATAAAATAAATCTAGAAAAAAATCTAGAAAAAAAATCTAGAAAAAAAATCTAGAAAAAAATCTAGAAAAAAAATCTAGAAAAATATCTAGAAAAAAAATTTAGACAAAAAATCTAGAAAAAAAATCTTGAAAAAAATCTAGAAAAAAATCTAGAAAAAAAATCTAGAAAAAAAATCTAGAAAAAACATCTAGAAAAAAAATCTAGACAAAAAATCTAGAAAAAAAATCTAGAAAAAAATCTAGAAAAAAAATCTAGAAAAAAATCTAGAAAAAAAATCTAGAAAAAAAATCTAGAAAAAAATCTAGAAAAAAATCTAGAAAAAAAATCTAGAAAAAAAATCTAGAAAAAAAATCTAGAAAAAAAATCTAGAAAAAAATCTAGAAAAAAAATCTATAAAATAAATCTAGAAAAAAATCTAGAAAAAAAATCTAGAAAAAAAATCTAGAAAAAAATCTAGAAAAAAAATCTAGAAAAATATCTAGAAAAAAAATCTAGACAAAAAATCTAGAAAAAAAATCTAGAAAAAAATCTAGAAAAAAAATCTAGAAAAAAAATCTAGAAAAAAAATCTTGAAAAAAATCTAGAAAAAAATCTAGAAAAAAAATCTAGAAAAAAAATCTAGAAAAAAAATCTAGAAAAAAAATCTAGAAAAAAAATCTAGAAAAAAAATCTTGAAAAAAATCTAGAAAAAAAATCTAGAAAAAAAATCTAGAAAAAAATCTAGAAAAAAATTCTTGAAAAAAAATCTAGAAAAAAAATCTAGAAAAAAATCTAGAAAAAAATCTAGAAAAAAAATCTAGAAAAAAAATCTAGAAAAAAAATCTAGAAAAAAAATCTAGAAAAAAATCTAGAAAAAAATCTAGAAAAAAAATCTAGAAAAAAAATCTAGAAAAAAAATCTAGAAAAAAATCTAGAAAAAAAATCTAGAAAAAAAATCTAGAAAAAAAATCTAGAAAAAAAATCTAGAAAAAAAATCTAGAAAAAAATCTAGAAAAAAAATCTAGAAAAAAAATCTAGAAAAAAATCTAGAAAAAAATCTAGAAAAAAAATCTAGAAAAAAATCTAGAAAAAAAATCTAGAAAAAAAATCTAGAAAAAAAATCTAGAAAAAAATCTAGAAAAAAATCTAGAAAAAAAATCTAGAAAAAAAATCTAGAAAAAAAATCTAGAAAAAAAATCTAGAAAAAAATCTAGAAAAAAAATCTATAAAATAAATCTAGAAAAAAATCTAGAAAAAAAATCTAGAAAAAAATCTAGAAAAAAAATCTAGAAAAAAAATCTAGAAAAAAATCTAGAAAAAAATTCTTGAAAAAAATCTAGAAAAAAAATCTAGAAAAAAAATCTAGAAAAAAATCTAGAAAAAAAATCTAGAAAAAAAATCTAGAAAAAAATCTAGAAAAAAATCTAGAAAAAAAATCTAGAAAAAAATCTAGAAAAAAAATCTAGAAAAAAAATCTAGAAAAAAAATCTAGAAAAAAATCTAGAAAAAAATCTAGAAAAAAATCTAGAAAAAAAATCTAGAAAAAAAATCTAGAAAAAAAATCTAGAAAAAAATCTAGAAAAAAAATCTATAAAATAAATCTAGAAAAAAATCTAGAAAAAAAATCTAGAAAAAAAATCTAGAAAAAACATCTAGAAAAAAAATCTAGACAAAAAATCTAGAAAAAAAATCTAGAAAAAAATCTAGAAAAAAAATCTAGAAAAAAAATCTAGAAAAAAAATCTAGAAAAAAAATCTAGAAAAAAATCTAGAAAAAAATCTAGAAAAAAAATCTAGAAAAAAAATCTAGAAAAAAAATCTAGAAAAAAAATCTAGAAAAAAATCTAGAAAAAAAATCTATAAAATAAATCTAGAAAAAAATCTAGAAAAAAAATCTAGAAAAAAAATCTAGAAAAAAATCTAGAAAAAAAATCTAGAAAAATATCTAGAAAAAAAATCTAGACAAAAAATCTAGAAAAAAAATCTAGAAAAAAATCTAGAAAAAAAATCTAGAAAAAAAATCTAGAAAAAAAATCTTGAAAAAAATCTAGAAAAAAATCTAGAAAAAAAATCTAGAAAAAAAATCTAGAAAAAAAATCTAGAAAAAAAATCTAGAAAAAAAATCTAGAAAAAAAATCTTGAAAAAAATCTAGAAAAAAAATCTAGAAAAAAAATCTAGAAAAAAATCTAGAAAAAAATTCTTGAAAAAAAATCTAGAAAAAAAATCTAGAAAAAAATCTAGAAAAAAATCTAGAAAAAAAATCTAGAAAAAAAATCTAGAAAAAAAATCTAGAAAAAAAATCTAGAAAAAAATCTAGAAAAAAATCTAGAAAAAAAATCTAGAAAAAAAATCTAGAAAAAAAATCTAGAAAAAAATCTAGAAAAAAAATCTAGAAAAAAAATCTAGAAAAAAAATCTAGAAAAAAAATCTAGAAAAAAAATCTAGAAAAAAATCTAGAAAAAAAATCTAGAAAAAAAATCTAGAAAAAAAATCTAGAAAAAAATCTAGAAAAAAAATCTAGAAAAAAAATCTAGAAAAAAATCTAGAAAAAAAATCTAGAAAAAAAATCTAGAAAAAAAATCTAGAAAAAAATCTAGAAAAAAATCTAGAAAAAAAATCTAGAAAAAAAATCTAGAAAAAAAATCTAGAAAAAAAATCTAGAAAAAAATCTAGAAAAAAAATCTAGAAAATAAATCTAGAAAAAAATCTAGAAAAAAAATCTAAAAAAAAATCTAGAAAAAAATCTAGAAAAAAAATCTAGAAAAATATCTAGAAAAAAAATCTAGACAAAAAATCTAGAAAAAAAATCTTGAAAAAAATCTAGAAAAAAATCTAGACAAAAAATCTAGAAAAAAAATCTAGAAAAAAATCTAGAAAAAAAATCTAGAAAAAAAATCTAGAAAAAAAATCTAGAAAAAAAATCTAGAAAAAAAATCTAGAAAAAAAATCTAGAAAAAAATCTAGAAAAAAAATCTAGAAAAAAAATCTAGAAAAAAAATCTAGACAAAAAATCTAGAAAAAAAATATTGAAAAAAATCTAGAAAAAAAATCTAGAAAAAAAATCTAGAAAAAAAATCTAGAAAAAAAATCTAGACAAAAAATCTAGAAAAAAAATCTTGAAAAAAATCTAGAAAAAAAATCTAGAAAAAAAATCTTGAAAAAAATCTAGAAAAAAAATCTAGAAAAAAAATCTAGAAAAAGATCTAGAAAAAAAATCTAGAAAAAAATCTAGAAAAAAAATCTAGAAAAAAAATCTAGAAAAAAAATCTAGAAAAAAATCTAGAAAAAAATCTAGAAAAAAAATCTAGAAAAAAAATCTAGAAAAAAAATCTAGAAAAAAATCTAGAAAAAAAATCTAGAAAAAAATCTAGAAAAAAATCTAGAAAAAAAATCTAGAAAAAAAATCTAGAAAAAAAATCTAGAAAAAAATCTAGAAAAAAAATCTAGAAAAAAAATCTAGAAAAAAAATCTAGAAAAAAAATCTAGAAAAAAAATCTAGAAAAAAATCTAGAAAAAAAATCTAGAAAAAAAATCTAGAAAAAAATCTAGAAAAAAATCTAGAAAAAAAATCTAGAAAAAAATCTAGAAAAAAAATCTAGAAAAAAAATCTAGAAAAAAAATCTAGAAAAAAATCTAGAAAAAAATCTAGAAAAAAAATCTAGAAAAAAAATCTAGAAAAAAAATCTAGAAAAAAAATCTAGAAAAAAATCTAGAAAAAAAATCTATAAAATAAATCTAGAAAAAAATCTAGAAAAAAAATCTAGAAAAAAAATCTAGAAAAAAATCTAGAAAAAAAATCTAGAAAAATATCTAGAAAAAAAATCTAGACAAAAAATCTAGAAAAAAAATCTTGAAAAAAATCTAGAAAAAAATCTAGACAAAAAATCTAGAAAAAAAATCTAGAAAAAAATCTAGAAAAAAAATCTAGAAAAAAAATCTAGAAAAAAAATCTAGAAAAAAAATCTAGAAAAAAAATCTAGAAAAAAAATCTAGAAAAAAATCTAGAAAAAAAATCTAGAAAAAAAATCTAGAAAAAAAATCTAGACAAAAAATCTAGAAAAAAAATATTGAAAAAAATCTAGAAAAAAAATCTAGAAAAAAAATCTAGAAAAAAAATCTAGAAAAAAAATCTAGACAAAAAATCTAGAAAAAAAATCTTGAAAAAAATCTAGAAAAAAAATCTAGAAAAAAAATCTTGAAAAAAATCTAGAAAAAAAATCTAGAAAAAAAATCTAGAAAAAGATCTAGAAAAAAAATCTAGAAAAAAATCTAGAAAAAAAATCTAGAAAAAAAATTTAGAAAATAAATCTCGAAAAGAATCTAGAAAAAAAATCTAGAAAAAAAATCTAGAAAAAAATCTAGAAAAAAAATCTAGAAAAAAATCTAGAAAAAAATCTAGAAAAAAAATCTAGAAAAAAAATCTAGAAAAAAAATCTAGAAAAAAAATCTAGAAAAAAATCTAGAAAAAAAATCTAGAAAAAAAATCTAGACAAAAAATCTAGAAAAAAAATATTGAAAAAAATCTAGAAAAAAAATATTGAAAAAAATCTAGAAAAAAAATCTAGAAAAAAAATCTAGAAAAAAAATCTAGAAAAAAATCTAGAAATAAAATCTATAAAATAAATCTAGAAAAAAATCTAGAAAAAAAATCTAGAAAAAAATCTAGAAAAAAAATCTAGAAAAAAAATCTAGACAAAAAATCTAGACAAAAAATCTAGAAAAAAAATCTTGAAAAAAATCTAGAAAAAAAATCTAGAAAAAAAATCTAGAAAAAAATCTAGAAAAAAATTCTTGAAAAAAAATCTAGAAAAAAAATCTAGACAAAAAATCTAGAAAAAAAATCTAGACAAAAAATCTAGAAAAAAAATCTAGAAAAAAATCTAGAAAAAAAATCTAGAAAAAAAATCTAGACAAAAAATCTAGAAAAAAAATATTGAAAAAAATCTAGAAAAAAAATATTGAAAAAAAATCTAGAAAAAAATCTAGAAAAAAATTCTTGAAAAAAAATCTAGAAAAAAAATCTAGAAAAAGATCTAGAAAAAAAATCTAGAAAAAAATCTAGAAAAAAAATCTAGAAAAAAAATTTAGAAAATAAATCTCGAAAAGAATCTAGAAAAAAATCTAGAAAAAAAATCTAGAAAAAAAATCTAGAAAAAAAATCTAGAAAAAAAATCTAGAAAAAAAATCTAGAAAAAAATCTAGAAAAAAAATCTAGAAAAAAAATCTAGAAAAAAATCTAGAAAAAAATCTAGAAAAAAAATCTAGAAAAAAATCTAGAAAAAAAATCTAGAAAAAAAATCTAGAAAAAAAATCTAGAAAAAAATCTAGAAAAAAATCTAGAAAAAAAATCTAGAAAAAAAATCTAGAAAAAAAATCTAGAAAAAAAATCTAGAAAAAAATCTAGAAAAAAAATCTATAAAATAAATCTAGAAAAAAATCTAGAAAAAAAATCTAGAAAAAAATCTAGAAAAAAAATCTAGAAAAAAAATCTAGAAAAAAATCTAGAAAAAAATTCTTGAAAAAAATCTAGAAAAAAAATCTAGAAAAAAAATCTAGAAAAAAATCTAGAAAAAAAATCTAGAAAAAAAATCTAGAAAAAAATCTAGAAAAAAATCTAGAAAAAAAATCTAGAAAAAAATCTAGAAAAAAAATCTAGAAAAAAAATCTAGAAAAAAAATCTAGAAAAAAATCTAGAAAAAAATCTAGAAAAAAATCTAGAAAAAAAATCTAGAAAAAAAATCTAGAAAAAAAATCTAGAAAAAAATCTAGAAAAAAAATCTATAAAATAAATCTAGAAAAAAATCTAGAAAAAAAATCTAGAAAAAAAATCTAGAAAAAACATCTAGAAAAAAAATCTAGACAAAAAATCTAGAAAAAAAATCTAGAAAAAAATCTAGAAAAAAAATCTAGAAAAAAAATCTAGAAAAAAAATCTAGAAAAAAAATCTAGAAAAAAATCTAGAAAAAAATCTAGAAAAAAAATCTAGAAAAAAAATCTAGAAAAAAAATCTAGAAAAAAAATCTAGAAAAAAATCTAGAAAAAAAATCTATAAAATAAATCTAGAAAAAAATCTAGAAAAAAAATCTAGAAAAAAAATCTAGAAAAAAATCTAGAAAAAAAATCTAGAAAAATATCTAGAAAAAAAATCTAGACAAAAAATCTAGAAAAAAAATCTAGAAAAAAATCTAGAAAAAAAATCTAGAAAAAAAATCTAGAAAAAAAATCTTGAAAAAAATCTAGAAAAAAATCTAGAAAAAAAATCTAGAAAAAAAATCTAGAAAAAAAATCTAGAAAAAAAATCTAGAAAAAAAATCTAGAAAAAAAATCTTGAAAAAAATCTAGAAAAAAAATCTAGAAAAAAAATCTAGAAAAAAATCTAGAAAAAAATTCTTGAAAAAAAATCTAGAAAAAAAATCTAGAAAAAAATCTAGAAAAAAATCTAGAAAAAAAATCTAGAAAAAAAATCTAGAAAAAAAATCTAGAAAAAAAATCTAGAAAAAAATCTAGAAAAAAATCTAGAAAAAAAATCTAGAAAAAAAATCTAGAAAAAAAATCTAGAAAAAAATCTAGAAAAAAAATCTAGAAAAAAAATCTAGAAAAAAAATCTAGAAAAAAAATCTAGAAAAAAAATCTAGAAAAAAATCTAGAAAAAAAATCTAGAAAAAAAATCTAGAAAAAAATCTAGAAAAAAATCTAGAAAAAAAATCTAGAAAAAAAATCTAGAAAAAAATCTAGAAAAAAAATCTAGAAAAAAAATCTAGAAAAAAAATCTAGAAAAAAATCTAGAAAAAAATCTAGAAAAAAAATCTAGAAAAAAAATCTAGAAAAAAAATCTAGAAAAAAAATCTAGAAAAAAATCTAGAAAAAAAATCTAGAAAATAAATCTAGAAAAAAATCTAGAAAAAAAATCTAGAAAAAAAATCTAGAAAAAAATCTAGAAAAAAAATCTAGAAAAATATCTAGAAAAAAAATCTAGACAAAAAATCTAGAAAAAAAATCTTGAAAAAAATCTAGAAAAAAATCTAGACAAAAAATCTAGAAAAAAAATCTAGAAAAAAATCTAGAAAAAAAATCTAGAAAAAAAATCTAGAAAAAAAATCTAGAAAAAAAATCTAGAAAAAAAATCTAGAAAAAAAATCTAGAAAAAAATCTAGAAAAAAAATCTAGAAAAAAAATCTAGAAAAAAAATCTAGACAAAAAATCTAGAAAAAAAATATTGAAAAAAATCTAGAAAAAAAATCTAGAAAAAAAATCTAGAAAAAAAATCTAGAAAAAAAATCTAGACAAAAAATCTAGAAAAAAAATCTTGAAAAAAATCTAGAAAAAAAATCTAGAAAAAAAATCTTGAAAAAAATCTAGAAAAAAAATCTAGAAAAAAAATCTAGAAAAAGATCTAGAAAAAAAATCTAGAAAAAAATCTAGAAAAAAAATCTAGAAAAAAAATCTAGAAAAAAAATCTAGAAAAAAATCTAGAAAAAAATCTAGAAAAAAAATCTAGAAAAAAAATCTAGAAAAAAAATCTAGAAAAAAATCTAGAAAAAAAATCTAGAAAAAAATCTAGAAAAAAATCTAGAAAAAAAATCTAGAAAAAAAATCTAGAAAAAAAATCTAGAAAAAAATCTAGAAAAAAAATCTAGAAAAAAAATCTAGAAAAAAAATCTAGAAAAAAAATCTAGAAAAAAAATCTAGAAAAAAATCTAGAAAAAAAATCTAGAAAAAAAATCTAGAAAAAAATCTAGAAAAAAATCTAGAAAAAAAATCTAGAAAAAAATCTAGAAAAAAAATCTAGAAAAAAAATCTAGAAAAAAAATCTAGAAAAAAATCTAGAAAAAAATCTAGAAAAAAAATCTAGAAAAAAAATCTAGAAAAAAAATCTAGAAAAAAAATCTAGAAAAAAATCTAGAAAAAAAATCTATAAAATAAATCTAGAAAAAAATCTAGAAAAAAAATCTAGAAAAAAAATCTAGAAAAAAATCTAGAAAAAAAATCTAGAAAAATATCTAGAAAAAAAATCTAGACAAAAAATCTAGAAAAAAAATCTTGAAAAAAATCTAGAAAAAAATCTAGACAAAAAATCTAGAAAAAAAATCTAGAAAAAAATCTAGAAAAAAAATCTAGAAAAAAAATCTAGAAAAAAAATCTAGAAAAAAAATCTAGAAAAAAAATCTAGAAAAAAAATCTAGAAAAAAATCTAGAAAAAAAATCTAGAAAAAAAATCTAGAAAAAAAATCTAGACAAAAAATCTAGAAAAAAAATATTGAAAAAAATCTAGAAAAAAAATCTAGAAAAAAAATCTAGAAAAAAAATCTAGAAAAAAAATCTAGACAAAAAATCTAGAAAAAAAATCTTGAAAAAAATCTAGAAAAAAAATCTAGAAAAAAAATCTTGAAAAAAATCTAGAAAAAAAATCTAGAAAAAAAATCTAGAAAAAGATCTAGAAAAAAAATCTAGAAAAAAATCTAGAAAAAAAATCTAGAAAAAAAATTTAGAAAATAAATCTCGAAAAGAATCTAGAAAAAAAATCTAGAAAAAAAATCTAGAAAAAAATCTAGAAAAAAAATCTAGAAAAAAATCTAGAAAAAAATCTAGAAAAAAAATCTAGAAAAAAAATCTAGAAAAAAAATCTAGAAAAAAAATCTAGAAAAAAATCTAGAAAAAAAATCTAGAAAAAAAATCTAGACAAAAAATCTAGAAAAAAAATATTGAAAAAAATCTAGAAAAAAAATATTGAAAAAAATCTAGAAAAAAAATCTAGAAAAAAAATCTAGAAAAAAAATCTAGAAAAAAATCTAGAAATAAAATCTATAAAATAAATCTAGAAAAAAATCTAGAAAAAAAATCTAGAAAAAAATCTAGAAAAAAAATCTAGAAAAAAAATCTAGACAAAAAATCTAGACAAAAAATCTAGAAAAAAAATCTTGAAAAAAATCTAGAAAAAAAATCTAGAAAAAAAATCTAGAAAAAAATCTAGAAAAAAATTCTTGAAAAAAAATCTAGAAAAAAAATCTAGACAAAAAATCTAGAAAAAAAATCTAGACAAAAAATCTAGAAAAAAAATCTAGAAAAAAATCTAGAAAAAAAATCTAGAAAAAAAATCTAGACAAAAAATCTAGAAAAAAAATATTGAAAAAAATCTAGAAAAAAAATCTAGAAAAAAAATCTAGAAAAAAATCTAGAAAAAAATTCTTGAAAAAAAATCTAGAAAAAAAATCTAGAAAAAGATCTAGAAAAAAAATCTAGAAAAAAATCTAGAAAAAAAATCTAGAAAAAAAATTTAGAAAATAAATCTCGAAAAGAATCTAGAAAAAAATCTAGAAAAAAAATCTAGAAAAAAATCTAGAAAAAAAATCTAGAAAAAAAATCTAGAAAAAAAATCTAGAAAAAAATCTAGAAAAAAATCTAGAAAAAAAATCTAGAAAAAAAATCTAGAAAAAAAATCTAGAAAAAAAATCTAGAAAAAAATCTAGAAAAAAAATCTAGAAAAAAAATCTAGAAAAAAAATCTAGACAAAAAATCTAGAAAAAAAATATTGAAAAAAATCTAGAAAAAAATCTAGAAAAAAAATCTAGAAAAAAAATCTAGAAAAAAAATCTAGAAAAAAAATCTAGAAAAAAATCTAGAAAAAAATCTAGAAAAAAAATCTAGAAAAAAATCTAGAAAAAAAATCTAGAAAAAAAATCTAGAAAAAAAATCTAGAAAAAAATCTAGAAAAAAATCTAGAAAAAAAATCTAGAAAAAAAATCTAGAAAAAAAATCTAGAAAAAAAATCTAGAAAAAAATCTAGAAAAAAAATCTATAAAATAAATCTAGAAAAAAATCTAGAAAAAAAATCTAGAAAAAAAATCTAGAAAAAAATCTAGAAAAAAAATCTAGAAAAATATCTAGAAAAAAAATCTAGACAAAAAATCTAGAAAAAAAATCTTGAAAAAAATCTAGAAAAAAATCTAGAAAAAAAATCTAGAAAAAAAATCTAGAAAAAACATCTAGAAAAAAAATCTAGACAAAAAATCTAGAAAAAAAATCTAGAAAAAAATCTAGAAAAAAAATCTAGAAAAAAAATCTAGAAAAAAAATCTAGAAAAAAAATCTAGAAAAAAATCTAGAAAAAAATCTAGAAAAAAAATCTAGAAAAAAAATCTAGAAAAAAAATCTAGAAAAAAAATCTAGAAAAAAATCTAGAAAAAAAATCTATAAAATAAATCTAGAAAAAAATCTAGAAAAAAAATCTAGAAAAAAAATCTAGAAAAAAATCTAGAAAAAAAATCTAGAAAAATATCTAGAAAAAAAATCTAGACAAAAAATCTAGAAAAAAAATCTAGAAAAAAATCTAGAAAAAAAATCTAGAAAAAAAATCTAGAAAAAAAATCTTGAAAAAAATCTAGAAAAAAATCTAGAAAAAAAATCTAGAAAAAAAATCTAGAAAAAAAATCTAGAAAAAAAATCTAGAAAAAAATCTAGAAATAAAATCTATAAAATAAATCTAGAAAAAAATCTAGAAAAAAAATCTAGAAAAAAAATCTAGACAAAAAATCTAGAAAAAAAATATTGAAAAAAATCTAGAAAAAAAATATTGAAAAAAATCTAGAAAAAAAATCTAGAAAAAAAATCTAGAAAAAAAATCTAGAAAAAAAATCTAGAAAAAAATCTAGAAATAAAATCTATAAAATAAATCTAGAAAAAAATCTAGAAAAAAAATCTAGAAAAAAATCTAGAAAAAAAATCTAGAAAAAAAATCTAGAAAAAAAATCTAGACAAAAAATCTAGAAAAAAAATCTTGAAAAAAATCTAGAAAAAAAATCTAGAAAAAAATCTAGAAAAAAAATCTAGAAAAAAATCTAGAAAAAAAATCTAGAAAAAAAATCTAGAAAAAAAATCTAGACAAAAAATCTAGAAAAAAAATCTAGAAAAAAAATCTAGAAAAAAAATCTAGAAAAAAATCTAGAAAAAAAATCTAGAAAAAAATCTAGAAAAAAATCTAGAAAAAAAATCTAGAAAAAAAATCTAGAAAAAAAATCTAGAAAAAAAATCTAGAAAAAAATCTAGAAAAAAAATCTAGAAAAAAAATCTAGACAAAAAATCTAGAAAAAAAATATTGAAAAAAATCTAGAAAAAAAATATTGAAAAAAATCTAGAAAAAAAATCTAGAAAAAAAATCTAGAAAAAAAATCTAGAAAAAAAATCTAGAAAAAAATCTAGAAATAAAATCTATGAAATAAATCTAGAAAAAAATCTAGAAAAAAAATCTAGAAAAAAATCTAGAAAAAAAATCTAGAAAAAAAATCTAGACAAAAAATCTAGACAAAAAATCTAGAAAAAAAATCTTGAAAAAAATCTAGAAAAAAAATCTAGAAAAAAAATCTAGAAAAAAATCTAGAAAAAAAATCTAGAAAAAAAATCTAGACAAAAAATCTAGAAAAAAAATATTGAAAAAAATCTAGAAAAAAAATCTAGAAAAAAAATCTAGAAAAAAATCTAGAAAAAAATTCTTGAAAAAAAATCTAGAAAAAAAATCTAGAAAAAGATCTAGAAAAAAAATCTAGAAAAAAATCTAGAAAAAAAATCTAGAAAAAAAATTTAGAAAATAAATCTCGAAAAGAATCTAGAAAAAAAATCTAGAAAAAAAATCTAGAAAAAAATCTAGAAAAAAAATCTAGAAAAATATCTAGAAAAAAAATCTAGACAAAAAATCTAGAAAAAAAATCTAGACAAAAAATCTAGAAAAAAAATCTAGAAATAAATCTAGAAAAAAAATCTAGAAAAAAAATCTAGAAAAAAATCTAGAAAAAAATTCTTGAAAAAAATCTAGAAAAAAAATCTAGAAAAAAAATCTAGAAAAAAATCTAGAAAAAAAATCTAGAAAAAAAATCTAGAAAAAAATCTAGAAAAAAAATCTAGAAAAAAAATCTAGACAAAAAATCTTAGAAAAAAAATCTAGAAAAAAAATCTAGAAAAAAAATCTAGAAAAAAATCTAGAAAAAAAATCTAGAAAAAAAATCTAGAAAAAAATCTAGAAAAAAATTCTTGAAAAAAATCTAGAAAAAAAATCTAGAAAAAAAATCTAGAAAAAAATCTAGAAAAAAAATCTAGAAAAAAAATCTAGAAAAAAATCTAGAAAAAAATCTAGAAAAAAAATCTAGAAAAAAATCTAGAAAAAAAATCTAGAAAAAAAATCTAGAAAAAAAATCTAGAAAAAAATCTAGAAAAAAATCTAGAAAAAAAATCTAGAAAAAAAATCTAGAAAAAAATCTAGAAAAAAAATCTAGAAAAAAAATCTAGAAAAAAATCTAGAAAAAAATTCTTGAAAAAAATCTAGAAAAAAAATCTAGAAAAAAAATCTAGAAAAAAATCTAGAAAAAAAATCTAGAAAAAAAATCTAGAAAAAAATCTAGAAAAAAAATCTAGAAAAAAATCTAGAAAAAAAATCTAGAAAAAAAATCTAGAAAAAAAATCTAGAAAAAAATCTAGAAAAAAATCTAGAAAAAAAATCTAGAAAAAAAATCTAGAAAAAAAATCTAGAAAAAAAATCTAGAAAAAAATCTAGAAAAAAAATCTATAAAATAAATCTAGAAAAAAATCTAGAAAAAAAATCTAGAAAAAAAATCTAGAAAAAAATCTAGAAAAAAAATCTAGAAAAATATCTAGAAAAAAAATCTAGACAAAAAATCTAGAAAAAAAATCTAGAAAAAAATCTAGAAAAAAAATCTAGAAAAAAATCTAGAAAAAAAATCTAGAAAAAAAATCTAGAAAAAAAATCTAGAAAAAAATCTAGAAAAAAATCTAGAAAAAAAATCTAGAAAAAAAATCTAGAAAAAAAATCTAGAAAAAAAATCTAGAAAAAAATCTAGAAAAAAAATCTATAAAATAAATCTAGAAAAAAATCTAGAAAAAAAATCTAGAAAAAAAATCTAGAAAAAAATCTAGAAAAAAAATCTAGAAAAATATCTAGAAAAAAAATCTAGACAAAAAATCTAGAAAAAAAATCTTGAAAAAAATCTAGAAAAAAATCTAGAAAAAAAATCTAGAAAAAAAATCTAGAAAAAACATCTAGAAAAAAAATCTAGACAAAAAATCTAGAAAAAAAATCTAGAAAAAAATCTAGAAAAAAAATCTAGAAAAAAATCTAGAAAAAAAATCTAGAAAAAAAATCTAGAAAAAAGTCTAGAAAAAAATCTAGAAAAAAAATCTAGAAAAAAAATCTAGAAAAAAAATCTAGAAAAAAAATCTAGAAAAAAATCTAGAAAAAAAATCTATAAAATAAATCTAGAAAAAAATCTAGAAAAAAAATCTAGAAAAAAAATCTAGAAAAAAATCTAGAAAAAAAATCTAGAAAAATATCTAGAAAAAAAATCTAGACAAAAAATCTAGAAAAAAAATCTAGAAAAAAATCTAGAAAAAAAATCTAGAAAAAAAATCTAGAAAAAAAATCTTGAAAAAAATCTAGAAAAAAATCTAGAAAAAAAATCTAGAAAAAAAATCTAGAAAAAAAATCTAGAAAAAAAATCTAGAAAAAAAATCTAGAAAAAAAATCTTGAAAAAAATCTAGAAAAAAAATCTAGAAAAAAAATATAGAAAAAAATCTAGAAAAAAATTCTTGAAAAAAAATCTAGAAAAAAAATCTAGAAAAAAAATCTAGAAAAAAATCTAGAAAAAAAATGTAGAAAAAAAATCTAGAAAAAAAATCTAGACAAAAAATCTAGAAAAAAAATATTGAAAAAAATCTAGAAAAAAAATATTGAAAAAAATCTAGAAAAAAAATCTAGAAAAAAAATCTAGAAAAAAAATCTAGAAAAAAAATCTAGAAAAAAATCTAGAAAAAAAATCTAGAAAAAAAATCTAGAAAAAAAAATCTAGACAAAAAATCTAGAAAAAAAATCTAGACAAAAAATCTAGAAAAAAAATCTAGAAAAAAATCTAGAAAAAAAATCTAGAAAAAAAATCTAGAAAAAAATCTAGAAAAAAATTCTTGAAAAAAATCTAGAAAAAAAATCTAGAAAAAAAATCTAGAAAAAAATCTAGAAAAAAAATCTAGAAAAAAAATCTAGAAAAAAATCTAGAAAAAAATCTAGAAAAAAAATCTAGAAAAAAATCTAGAAAAAAAATCTAGAAAAAAAATCTAGAAAAAAAATCTAGAAAAAAATCTAGAAAAAAATCTAGAAAAAAATCTAGAAAAAAAATCTAGAAAAAAAATCTAGAAAAAAAATCTAGAAAAAAATCTAGAAAAAAAATCTATAAAATAAATCTAGAAAAAAATCTAGAAAAAAAATCTAGAAAAAAAATCTAGAAAAAAATCTAGAAAAAAAATCTAGAAAAATATCTAGAAAAAAAATCTAGACAAAAAATCTAGAAAAAAAATCTTGAAAAAAATCTAGAAAAAAATCTAGAAAAAAAATCTAGAAAAAAAATCTAGAAAAAACATCTAGAAAAAAAATCTAGACAAAAAATCTAGAAAAAAAATCTAGAAAAAAATCTAGAAAAAAAATCTAGAAAAAAAATCTAGAAAAAAAATCTAGAAAAAAAATCTAGAAAAAAATCTAGAAAAAAATCTAGAAAAAAAATCTAGAAAAAAAATCTAGAAAAAAAATCTAGAAAAAAAATCTAGAAAAAAATCTAGAAAAAAAATCTATAAAATAAATCTAGAAAAAAATCTAGAAAAAAAATCTAGAAAAAAAATCTAGAAAAAAATCTAGAAAAAAAATCTAGAAAAATATCTAGAAAAAAAATCTAGACAAAAAATCTAGAAAAAAAATCTAGAAAAAAATCTAGAAAAAAAATCTAGAAAAAAAATCTAGAAAAAAAATCTTGAAAAAAATCTAGAAAAAAATCTAGAAAAAAAATCTAGAAAAAAAATCTAGAAAAAAAATCTAGAAAAAAAATCTAGAAAAAAAATCTAGAAAAAAAATCTTGAAAAAAATCTAGAAAAAAAATCTAGAAAAAAAATCTAGAAAAAAATCTAGAAAAAAATTCTTGAAAAAAAATCTAGAAAAAAAATCTAGAAAAAAATCTAGAAAAAAATCTAGAAAAAAAATCTAGAAAAAAAATCTAGAAAAAAAATCTAGAAAAAAAATCTAGAAAAAAATCTAGAAAAAAATCTAGAAAAAAAATCTAGAAAAAAAATCTAGAAAAAAAATCTAGAAAAAAAATCTAGAAAAAAAATCTAGAAAAAAAATCTAGAAAAAAATCTAGAAAAAAAATCTAGAAAAAAAATCTAGAAAAAAATCTAGAAAAAAATCTAGAAAAAAAATCTAGAAAAAAATCTAGAAAAAAAATCTAGAAAAAAAATCTAGAAAAAAAATCTAGAAAAAAATCTAGAAAAAAATCTAGAAAAAAAATCTAGAAAAAAAATCTAGAAAAAAAATCTAGAAAAAAAATCTAGAAAAAAATCTAGAAAAAAAATCTATAAAATAAATCTAGAAAAAAATCTAGAAAAAAAATCTAGAAAAAAAATCTAGAAAAAAATCTAGAAAAAAAATCTAGAAAAATATCTAGAAAAAAAATCTAGACAAAAAATCTAGAAAAAAAATCTTGAAAAAAATCTAGAAAAAAATCTAGACAAAAAATCTAGAAAAAAAATCTAGAAAAAAATCTAGAAAAAAAATCTAGAAAAAAAATCTAGAAAAAAAATCTAGAAAAAAAATCTAGAAAAAAAATCTAGAAAAAAAATCTAGAAAAAAATCTAGAAAAAAAATCTAGAAAAAAAATCTAGAAAAAAAATCTAGACAAAAAATCTAGAAAAAAAATATTGAAAAAAATCTAGAAAAAAAATCTAGAAAAAAAATCTAGAAAAAAAATCTAGAAAAAAAATCTAGACAAAAAATCTAGAAAAAAAATCTTGAAAAAAATCTAGAAAAAAAATCTAGAAAAAAAATCTTGAAAAAAATCTAGAAAAAAAATCTAGAAAAAAAATCTAGAAAAAGATCTAGAAAAAAAATCTAGAAAAAAATCTAGAAAAAAAATCTAGAAAAAAAATTTAGAAAATAAATCTCGAAAAGAATCTAGAAAAAAAATCTAGAAAAAAAATCTAGAAAAAAATCTAGAAAAAAATCTAGAAAAAAATCTAGAAAAAAAATCTAGAAAAAAATCTAGAAAAAAAATCTAGAAAAAAAATCTAGAAAAAAAATCTAGAAAAAAATCTAGAAAAAAATCTAGAAAAAAAATCTAGAAAAAAAATCTAGAAAAAAAATCTAGAAAAAAAATCTAGAAAAAAATCTAGAAAAAAAATCTATAAAATAAATCTAGAAAAAAATCTAGAAAAAAAATCTAGAAAAAAAATCTAGAAAAAAATCTAGAAAAAAAATCTAGAAAAATATCTAGAAAAAAAATCTAGACAAAAAATCTAGAAAAAAAATCTTGAAAAAAATCTAGAAAAAAATCTAGACAAAAAATCTAGAAAAAAAATCTAGAAAAAAATCTAGAAAAAAAATCTAGAAAAAAAATCTAGAAAAAAAATCTAGAAAAAAAATCTAGAAAAAAAATCTAGAAAAAAAATCTAGAAAAAAATCTAGAAAAAAAATCTAGAAAAAAAATCTAGAAAAAAAATCTAGACAAAAAATCTAGAAAAAAAATATTGAAAAAAATCTAGAAAAAAAATCTAGAAAAAAAATCTAGAAAAAAAATCTAGAAAAAAAATCTAGACAAAAAATCTAGAAAAAAAATCTTGAAAAAAATCTAGAAAAAAAATCTAGAAAAAAAATCTTGAAAAAAATCTAGAAAAAAAATCTAGAAAAAAAATCTAGAAAAAGATCTAGAAAAAAAATCTAGAAAAAAATCTAGAAAAAAAATCTAGAAAAAAAATTTAGAAAATAAATCTCGAAAAGAATCTAGAAAAAAAATCTAGAAAAAAAATCTAGAAAAAAATCTAGAAAAAAAATCTAGAAAAAAATCTAGAAAAAAATCTAGAAAAAAAATCTAGAAAAAAAATCTAGAAAAAAAATCTAGAAAAAAAATCTAGAAAAAAATCTAGAAAAAAAATCTAGAAAAAAAATCTAGACAAAAAATCTAGAAAAAAAATATTGAAAAAAATCTAGAAAAAAAATATTGAAAAAAATCTAGAAAAAAAATCTAGAAAAAAAATCTAGAAAAAAAATCTAGAAAAAAAATCTAGAAAAAAATCTAGAAATAAAATCTATAAAATAAATCTAGAAAAAAATCTAGAAAAAAAATCTAGAAAAAAATCTAGAAAAAAAATCTAGAAAAAAAATCTAGACAAAAAATCTAGACAAAAAATCTAGAAAAAAAATCTTGAAAAAAATCTAGAAAAAAAATCTAGAAAAAAAATCTAGAAAAAAATCTAGAAAAAAATTCTTGAAAAAAAATCTAGAAAAAAAATCTAGACAAAAAATCTAGAAAAATATCTAGAAAAAAAATCTAGACAAAAAATCTAGAAAAAAAATCTTGAAAAAAATCTAGAAAAAAATCTAGACAAAAAATCTAGAAAAAAAATCTAGAAAAAAATCTAGAAAAAAAATCTAGAAAAAAAATCTAGAAAAAAAATCTAGAAAAAAAATCTAGAAAAAAAATCTAGAAAAAAAATCTAGAAAAAAATCTAGAAAAAAAATCTAGAAAAAAAATCTAGAAAAAAAATCTAGACAAAAAATCTAGAAAAAAAATATTGAAAAAAATCTAGAAAAAAAATCTAGAAAAAAAATCTAGAAAAAAAATCTAGAAAAAAAATCTAGACAAAAAATCTAGAAAAAAAATCTTGAAAAAAATCTAGAAAAAAAATCTAGAAAAAAAATCTTGAAAAAAATCTAGAAAAAAAATCTAGAAAAAAAATCTAGAAAAAGATCTAGAAAAAAAATCTAGAAAAAAATCTAGAAAAAAAATCTAGAAAAAAAATTTAGAAAATAAATCTCGAAAAGAATCTAGAAAAAAAATCTAGAAAAAAAATCTAGAAAAAAATCTAGAAAAAAAATCTAGAAAAAAATCTAGAAAAAAATCTAGAAAAAAAATCTAGAAAAAAAATCTAGAAAAAAAATCTAGAAAAAAAATCTAGAAAAAAATCTAGAAAAAAAATCTAGAAAAAAAATCTAGACAAAAAATCTAGAAAAAAAATATTGAAAAAAATCTAGAAAAAAAATTTTGAAAAAAATCTAGAAAAAAAATCTAGAAAAAAAATCTAGAAAAAAAATCTAGAAAAAAAATCTAGAAAAAAATCTAGAAATAAAATCTATAAAATAAATCTAGAAAAAAATCTAGAAAAAAAATCTAGAAAAAAATCTAGAAAAAAAATCTAGAAAAAAAATCTAGACAAAAAATCTAGACAAAAAATCTAGAAAAAAAATCTTGAAAAAAATCTAGAAAAAAAATCTAGAAAAAAAATCTAGAAAAAAATCTAGAAAAAAATTCTTGAAAAAAAATCTAGAAAAAAAATCTAGACAAAAAATCTAGAAAAAAAATCTAGACAAAAAATCTAGAAAAAAAATCTAGAAAAAAATCTAGAAAAAAAATCTAGAAAAAAAATCTAGACAAAAAATCTAGAAAAAAAATATTGAAAAAAATCTAGAAAAAAAATCTAGAAAAAAAATCTAGAAAAAAATCTAGAAAAAAATCTAGAAAAAAATTCTTGAAAAAAAATCTAGAAAAAGATCTAGAAAAAAAATCTAGAAAAAAATCTAGAAAAAAAATCTAGAAAAAAAATTTAGAAAATAAATCTCGAAAAGAATCTAGAAAAAAATCTAGAAAAAAAATCTAGAAAAAAATCTAGAAAAAAAATCTAGAAAAAAAATCTAGAAAAAAAATCTAGAAAAAAATCTAGAAAAAAATCTAGAAAAAAAATCTAGAAAAAAAATCTAGAAAAAAAATCTAGAAAAAAAATCTAGAAAAAAATCTAGAAAAAAAATCTAGAAAAAAAATCTAGAAAAAAAATCTAGACAAAAAATCTAGAAAAAAAATATTGAAAAAAATCTAGAAAAAAATCTAGAAAAAAAATCTAGAAAAAAAATCTAGAAAAAAAATCTAGAAAAAAAATCTAGAAAAAAATCTAGAAAAAAATCTAGAAAAAAAATCTAGAAAAAAATCTAGAAAAAAAATCTAGAAAAAAAATCTAGAAAAAAATCTAGAAAAAAAATCTAGAAAAAAAATCTAGAAAAAAAATCTAGACAAAAAATCTAGAAAAAAAATATTGAAAAAAATCTAGAAAAAAATCTAGAAAAAAAATCTAGAAAAAAAATCTAGAAAAAAAATCTAGAAAAAAAATCTAGAAAAAAATCTAGAAAAAAATCTAGAAAAAAAATCTAGAAAAAAATCTAGAAAAAAAATCTAGAAAAAAATCTAGAAAAAAATCTAGAAAAAAAATCTAGAAAAAAAATCTAGAAAAAAAATCTAGAAAAAAAATCTAGAAAAAAATCTAGAAAAAAAATCTAGAAAAAAAATCTAGAAAAAAATCTAGAAAAAAATTCTTGAAAAAAAATCTAGAAAAAAAATATTGAAAAAAATCTAGAAAAAAAATCTAGACAAAAAATCTAGAAAAAAAATCTAGAAAAAAATCTAGAAAAAAAATCTAGAAAAAAAATCTAGACAAAAAATCTAGAAAAAAAATATTGAAAAAAATCTAGAAAAAAAATCTAGAAAAAAAATCTAGAAAAAAATCTAGAAAAAAATTCTTGAAAAAAAATCTAGAAAAAAAATCTAGAAAAAGATCTAGAAAAAAAATCTAGAAAAAAATCTAGAAAAAAAATCTAGAAAAAAAATTTAGAAAATAAATCTCGAAAAGAATCTAGAAAAAAAATCTAGAAAAAAAATCTAGAAAAAAATCTAGAAAAAAAATCTAGAAAAAAAATCTAGAAAAAAAATCTAGAAAAAAAATCTAGAAAAAAAATCTAGACAAAAAATCTAGAAAAAAAATCTAGACAAAAAATCTAGAAAAAAAATCTAGAAAAAAATCTAGAAAAAAAATCTAGAAAAAAAATCTAGACAAAAAATCTAGAAAAAAAATATTGAAAAAAATCTAGAAAAAAAATCTAGAAAAAAAATCTAGAAAAAAATCTAGAAAAAAATTCTTGAAAAAAAATCTAGAAAAAAAATCTAGAAAAAGATCTAGAAAAAAAATCTAGAAAAAAATCTAGAAAAAAAATCTAGAAAAAAAATTTAGAAAATAAATCTCGAAAAGAATCTAGAAAAAAAATCTAGAAAAAAAATCTAGAAAAAAATCTAGAAAAAAAATCTAGAAAAAAAATCTAGAAAAAAAATCTAGAAAAAAATCTAGAAAAAAATCTAGAAAAAAAATCTAGAAAAAAAATCTAGAAAAAAAATCTAGAAAAAAAATCTAGAAAAAAATCTAGAAAAAAAATCTAGAAAAAAAATCTAGAAAAAAAATCTAGACAAAAAATCTAGAAAAAAAATATTGAAAAAAATCTAGAAAAAAAATCTAGAAAAAAATCTAGAAAAAAATCTAGAAAAAAAATCTAGAAAAAAAATCTAGAAAAAAAATCTAGAAAAAAAAATCTAGAAAAAAATCTAGAAAAAAAATCTAGAAAAAAAATCTAGAAAAAAAATCTAGACAAAAAATCTAGAAAAAAAATATTGAAAAAAATCTAGAAAAAAAATATTGAAAAAAATCTAGAAAAAAAATCTAGAAAAAAAATCTAGAAAAAAAATCTAGAAAAAAATCTAGAAATAAAATCTATAAAATAAATCTAGAAAAAAATCTAGAAAAAAAATCTAGAAAAAAATCTAGAAAAAAAATCTAGACAAAAAATCTAGAAAAAAAATCTTGAAAAAAATCTAGAAAAAAAATCTAGAAAAAAAATCTAGAAAAAAATCTAGAAAAAAAATTCTTGAAAAAAAATCTAGAAAAAAAATCTAGACAAAAAATCTAGAAAAAAAATCTAGACAAAAAATCTAGAAAAAAAATCTAGAAAAAAATCTAGAAAAAAAATCTAGAAAAAAAATCTAGAAAAAAAATCTCGACAAAAAATCTAGAAAAAAAATATTGAAAAAAATCTAGAAAAAAAATCTAGAAAAAAAATCTAGAAAAAAATCTAGAAAAAAAATCTTGAAAAAAAATCTAGAAAAAAAATCTAGAAAAAAAATCTAGAAAAAAATCTAGAAAAAAAATCTAGAAAAAAAATCTAGAAAAAAAATCTAGAAAAAAAATCTAGAAAAAAATCTAGAAATAAAATATATAAAATAAATCTAGAAAAAAATCTTGAAAAAAAATCTAGAAAAAAATCTAGAAAAAAAATCTAGAAAAAAAATCTAGAAAAAAAATCTAGACAAAAAATCTAGAAAAAAAATCTTGAAAAAAATCTAGAAAAAAAATCTAGAAAAAAAATCTAGAAAAAAATCTAGAAAAAAATTCTTGAAAAAAAATCTAGAAAAAAAATCTAGAAAAAAAATCTAGAAAAAAATCTAGAAAAAAAATCTAGAAAAAAAATCTAGAAAAAAAATCTAGAAAAAAAATCTAGAAAAAAATCTAGAAATAAAATCTATAAAAAAAATCTAGAAAAAAAATCTAGAAAAATATCTAGAAAAAAAATCTAGACAAAAAATCTAGAAAAAAAATCTAGAAAAAAATCTAGAAAAAAATTCTTGAAAAAAAATCTAGAAAAAAAATCTAGAAAAAAAATCTAGAAAAAAATCTAGAAAAAAAATCTAGAAAAAAAATCTAGAAAAAAAATCTAGACAAAAAATCTAGAAAAAAAATCTAGAAAAAAAATCTAGAAAAAAAATCTAGACAAAAAATCTAGAAAAAAAATCTTGAAAAAAATCTAGAAAAAAAATCTAGAAAAAAAATCTAGAAAAAAATCTAGAAAAAAATTCTTGAAAAAAAATCTAGAAAAAAAATCTAGAAAAAAAATCTAGAAAAAAATCTAGAAAAAAAATCTAGAAAAAAAATCTAGAAAAAAATCTAGAAAAAAAATCTTGAAAAAAAATCTAGAAAAAAAATCTAGAAAAAAAATCTAGAAAAAAATCTAGAAAAAAAATCTAGAAAAAAAATCTAGAAAAAAAATCTAGAAAAAAAATCTAGAAAAAAATCTAGAAATAAAATATATAAAATAAATCTAGAAAAAAATCTTGAAAAAAAATCTAGAAAAAAATCTAGAAAAAAAATCTAGAAAAAAAATCTAGAAAAAAAATCTAGACAAAAAATCTAGAAAAAAAATCTAGAAAAAAATCTAGAAAAAAAATCTAGAAAAAAAATCTAGAAAAAAATCTAGAAAAAAATTCTTGAAAAAAAATCTAGAAAAAAAATCTAGAAAAAAAATCTAGAAAAAAATCTAGAAAAAAAATCTAGAAAAAAAATCTAGAAAAAAAATCTAGAAAAAAAATCTAGAAAAAAATCTAGAAATAAAATCTATAAAAAAAATCTAGAAAAAAAATCTAGAAAAATATCTAGAAAAAAAATCTAGACAAAAAATCTAGAAAAAAAATCTAGAAAAAAATCTAGAAAAAAAATCTTGAAAAAAAATCTAGAAAAAAAATCTTGAAAAAAAATCTAGAAAAAAATCTAGAAAAAAAATCTAGAAAAAAAATCTAGACAAAAAATCTAGAAAAAAAATCTAGACAAAAAATCTAGAAAAAAAATCTAGAAAAAAATCTAGAAAAAAAATCTAGAAAAAAATCTAGAAAAAAAATCTTGAAAAAAATCTAGAAAAAAAATCTAGAAAAAAAATCTAGAAAAAAATCTAGAAAAAAATTCTTGAAAAAAAATCTAGAAAAAAAATCTAGAAAAAAAATCTAGAAAAAAAATCTAGAAAAAAAATCTAGACAAAAAATCTAGAAAAAAAATATTGAAAAAAATCTAGAAAAAAAATATTGAAAAAAATCTAGAAAAAAAATCTAGAAAAAAAATCTAGAAAAAAAATCTAGAAAAAAAATCTAGAAAAAAATCTAGAAAAAAAATCTAGAAAAAAAATCTAGAAAAAAATCTAGAAATAAAATATATAAAATAAATCTAGAAAAAAATCTTGAAAAAAAATCTAGAAAAAAATCTAGAAAAAAAATCTAGAAAAAAAATCTAGAAAAAAAATCTAGAAAAAAATCTAGAAAAAAATTCTTGAAAAAAAATCTAGAAAAAAAATCTAGAAAAAAAATCTAGAAAAAAATCTAGAAATAAAATCTATAAAAAAAATCTAGAAAAAAAATCTAGAAAAATATCTAGAAAAAAAATCTAGACAAAAAATCTAGAAAAAAAATCTAGAAAAAAATCTAGAAAAAAAATCTTGAAAAAAAATCTAGAAAAAAAATCTTGAAAAAAAATCTAGAAAAAAATCTAGAAAAAAAATCTAGAAAAAAAATCTAGACAAAAAATCTAGAAAAAAAATCTAGAAAAAAATCTAGAAAAAAAATCTTGAAAAAAATCTAGAAAAAAAATCTTGAAAAAAAATCTAGAAAAAAAATCTTGAAAAAAAATCTAGAAAAAAATCTAGAAAAAAATTCTTGAAAAAAAATCTAGAAAAAAAATCTAGAAAAAAATCTAGAAAAAAAATCTAGAAAAAAAATCTTGAAAAAAATCTAGAAAAAAAATCTAGAAAAAAAATCTAGAAAAAAATCTAGAAAAAAATTCTTGAAAAAAAATCTAGAAAAAAAATCTAGAAAAAAAATCTAGAAAAAAATCTAGAAAAAAAATCTAGAAAAAAAATCTAGAAAAAAAATCTAGAAAAAAAATCTAGAAAAAAATCTAGAAATAAAATCTATAAAAAAAATCTAGAAAAAAAATCTAGAAAAATATCTAGAAAAAAAATCTAGACAAAAAATCTAGAAAAAAAATCTAGAAAAAAAATCTAGAAAAAAAATCTAGACAAAAAATCTAGAAAAAAAATCTTGAAAAAAATCTAGAAAAAAAATCTAGAAAAAAAATCTAGAAAAAAATCTAGAAAAAAATTCTTGAAAAAAAATCTAGAAAAAAAATCTAGAAAAAAAATCTAGAAAAAAATCTAGAAAAAAAATCTAGAAAAAAAATCTAGAAAAAAAATCTAGAAAAAAAATCTAGAAAAAAATCTAGAAATAAAATCTATAAAAAAAATCTAGAAAAAAAATCTAGAAAAATATCTAGAAAAAAAATCTAGACAAAAAATCTAGAAAAAAAATCTAGAAAAAAATCTAGAAAAAAAATCTTGAAAAAAAATCTAGAAAAAAAATCTTGAAAAAAAATCTAGAAAAAAATCTAGAAAAAAAATCTAGAAAAAAAATCTAGACAAAAAATCTAGAAAAAAAATCTAGACAAAAAATCTAGAAAAAAAATCTAGAAAAAAATCTAGAAAAAAAATCTAGAAAAAAAATCTAGAAAAAAATCTAGAAAAAAATTCTTGAAAAAAAATCTAGAAAAAAAATCTAGAAAAAAAATCTAGAAAAAAATCTAGAAAAAAAATCTAGAAAAAAAATCTAGAAAAAAATCTAGAAAAAAAATCTAGAAAAAAAATCTAGAAAAAAAATCTAGAAAAATATCTAGAAAAAAAATCTAGACAAAAAATCTAGAAAAAAAATCTAGAAAAAAATCTAGAAAAAAAATCTAGAAAAAAAATCTAGAAAAAAAATCTTGAAAAAAATCTAGAAAAAAAATCTAGAAAAAAAATCTAGAAAAAAATCTAGAAAAAAAATCTAGAAAAAAATTATTGAAAAAAAATCTAGAAAAAAAAATTAGAAAATAAATCTCGAAAAGAATCTAGAAAAAAAATCTAGAAAAAAAATCTAGAAAAAAATCTAGAAAAAAAATCTAGAAAAAAAATCTAGAAAAAAAATCTAGAAAAAAATCTAGAAAAAAATCTAGAAAAAAAATCTAGAAAAAAAATCTAGAAAAAAAATCTAGAAAAAAAATCTAGAAAAAAATCTAGAAAAAAAATCTAGAAAAAAAATCTAGAAAAAAAAATCTAGACAAAAAATCTAGAAAAAAAATATTGAAAAAAATCTAGAAAAAAAATATTGAAAAAAATCTAGAAAAAAAATCTAGAAAAAAAATCTAGAAAAAAAATCTAGAAAAAAATCTAGAAATAAAATCTATAAAATAAATCTAGAAAAAAATCTAGAAAAAAAATCTAGAAAAAAATCTAGAAAAAAAATCTAGACAAAAAATCTAGAAAAAAAATCTTGAAAAAAATCTAGAAAAAAAATCTAGAAAAAAAATCTAGAAAAAAATCTAGAAAAAAAATTCTTGAAAAAAAATCTAGAAAAAAAATCTAGACAAAAAATCTAGAAAAAAAATCTAGACAAAAAATCTAGAAAAAAAATCTAGAAAAAAATCTAGAAAAAAAATCTAGAAAAAAAATCTAGAAAAAAAATCTCGACAAAAAATCTAGAAAAAAAATATTGAAAAAAATCTAGAAAAAAAATCTAGAAAAAAAATCTAGAAAAAAATCTAGAAAAAAATTCTTGAAAAAAAATCTAGAAAAAAAATCTAGAAAAAAAATCTAGAAAAAAATCTAGAAAAAAAATCTAGAAAAAAAATCTAGAAAAAAAATCTAGAAAAAAAATCTAGAAAAAAATCTAGAAATAAAATATATAAAATAAATCTAGAAAAAAATCTTGAAAAAAAATCTAGAAAAAAATCTAGAAAAAAAATCTAGACAAAAAATCTAGAAAAAAAATCTAGACAAAAAATCTAGAAAAAAAATCTAGAAAAAAATCTAGAAAAAAAATCTAGAAAAAAAATCTAGACAAAAAATCTAGAAAAAAAATATTGAAAAAAATCTAGAAAAAAAATCTAGAAAAAAAATCTAGAAAAAAATCTAGAAAAAAATTCTTGAAAAAAAATCTAGAAAAAAAATCTAGAAAAAGATCTAGAAAAAAAATCTAGAAAAAAATCTAGAAAAAAAATCTAGAAAAAAAATTTAGAAAATAAATCTCGAAAAGAATCTAGAAAAAAAATCTAGAAAAAAAATCTAGAAAAAAATCTAGAAAAAAAATCTAGAAAAAAAATCTAGAAAAAAAATCTAGAAAAAAATCTAGAAAAAAATCTAGAAAAAAAATCTAGAAAAAAAATCTAGAAAAAAAATCTAGAAAAAAAATCTAGAAAAAAATCTAGAAAAAAAATCTAGAAAAAAAATCTAGAAAAAAAATCTAGACAAAAAATCTAGAAAAAAAATATTGAAAAAAATCTAGAAAAAAAATCTAGAAAAAAATCTAGAAAAAAATCTAGAAAAAAAATCTAGAAAAAAAATCTAGAAAAAAAATCTAGAAAAAAAAATCTAGAAAAAAATCTAGAAAAAAAATCTAGAAAAAAAATCTAGAAAAAAAATCTAGACAAAAAATCTAGAAAAAAAATATTGAAAAAAATCTAGAAAAAAAATATTGAAAAAAATCTAGAAAAAAAATCTAGAAAAAAAATCTAGAAAAAAAATCTAGAAAAAAATCTAGAAATAAAATCTATAAAATAAATCTAGAAAAAAATCTAGAAAAAAAATCTAGAAAAAAATCTAGAAAAAAAATCTAGACAAAAAATCTAGAAAAAAAATCTTGAAAAAAATCTAGAAAAAAAATCTAGAAAAAAAATCTAGAAAAAAATCTAGAAAAAAAATTCTTGAAAAAAAATCTAGAAAAAAAATCTAGACAAAAAATCTAGAAAAAAAATCTAGACAAAAAATCTAGAAAAAAAATCTAGAAAAAAATCTAGAAAAAAAATCTAGAAAAAAAATCTAGAAAAAAAATCTAGAAAAAAAATCTAGAAAAAAAATATTGAAAAAAATCTAGAAAAAAAATCTAGAAAAAAAATCTAGAAAAAAATCTAGAAAAAAATTCTTGAAAAAAAATCTAGAAAAAAAATCTAGAAAAAAAATCTAGAAAAAAATCTAGAAAAAAAATCTAGAAAAAAAATATATAAAATAAATCTAGAAAAAAATCTTGAAAAAAAATCTAGAAAAAAATCTAGAAAAAAAATCTAGAAAAAAAATCTAGAAAAAAAATCTAGACAAAAAATCTAGAAAAAAAATCTTGAAAAAAATCTAGAAAAAAAATCTAGAAAAAAATCTAGAAAAAAAATCTAGAAAAAAAATCTAGAAAAAAAATCTAGACAAAAAATCTAGAAAAAAATTCTTGAAAAAAAATCTAGAAAAAAAATCTAGAAAAAAAATCTAGAAAAAAAATCTAGAAAAAAAATCTAGACAAAAAATCTAGAAAAAAAATATTGAAAAAAATCTAGAAAAAAAATATTGAAAAAAATCTAGAAAGAAAATCTAGAAAAAAAATCTAGAAAAAAAATCTAGAAAAAAAATCTAGAAAAAAATCTAGAAATAAAATCTATAAAATAAATCTAGAAAAAAATCTAGAAAAAAAATCTAGAAAAAAAATCTAGAAAAAAAATCTAGACAAAAAATCTAGAAAAAAAATCTTGAAAAAAATCTAGAAAAAAAATATTGAAAAAAATCTAGAAAAAAAATCTAGAAAAAAAATCTAGAAAAAAAATCTAGAAAAAAAATCTAGAAAAAAATCTAGAAATAAAATCTATAAAATAAATCTAGAAAAAAATCTAGAAAAAAAATCTAGAAAAAAATCTAGAAAAAAAATCTAGACAAAAAATCTAGAAAAAAAATCTTGAAAAAAATCTAGAAAAAAAATCTAGAAAAAAAATCTAGAAAAAAATCTAGAAAAAAATTCTTGAAAAAAAATCTAGAAAAAAAATCTAGACAAAAAATCTAGAAAAAGAATCTAGACAAAAAATCTAGAAAAAAAATCTAGAAAAAAATCTAGAAAAAAAATCTAGAAAAAAAATCTAGACAAAAAATCTAGAAAAAAAATATTGAAAAAAATCTAGAAAAAAAATCTAGAAAAAAAATCTAGAAAAAAATCTAGAAAAAAATTCTTGAAAAAAAATCTAGAAAAAAAATCTAGAAAAAAAATCTAGAAAAAAATCTAGAAAAAAAATCTAGAAAAAAAATCTAGAAAAAATCTAGAAATAAAATATATAAAATAAATCTAGAAAAAAATCTTGAAAAAAAATCTAGAAAAAAATCTAGAAAAAAAATCTAGAAAAAAAATCTAGAAAAAAAATCTAGAAAAAAATCTAGAAAAAAATTCTTGAAAAAAAATCTAGAAAAAAAATCTAGAAAAAAAATCTAGAAAAAAATCTAGAAATAAAATCTATAAAAAAAATCTAGAAAAAAAATCTAGAAAAATATCTAGAAAAAAAATCTAGACAAAAAATCTAGAAAAAAAATCTAGAAAAAAATCTAGAAAAAAAATCTTGAAAAAAAATCTAGAAAAAAAATCTTGAAAAAAAATCTTGAAAAAAAATCTAGAAAAAAATCTAGAAAAAAATCTAGAAAAAAAATCTAGAAAAAAAATCTAGACAAAAAATCTAGAAAAAAAATCTAGACAAAAAATCTAGAAAAAAAATCTAGAAAAAAAATCTAGAAAAAAATCTAGAAAAAAAATCTTGAAAAAAAATCTAGAAAAAAAATCTAGAAAAAAAATCTAGAAAAAAATCTAGAAAAAAAATCTAGAAAAAAAATCTAGAAAAAAAATCTAGAAAAAAAATCTAGAAAAAAATCTAGAAATAAAATATATAAAATAAATCTAGAAAAAAATCTTGAAAAAAAATCTAGAAAAAAATCTAGAAAAAAAATCTAGAAAAAAAATCTAGAAAAAAAATCTAGACAAAAAATCTAGAAAAAAAATCTTGAAAAAAATCTAGAAAAAAAATCTAGAAAAAAAATCTAGAAAAAAATCTAGAAAAAAATTCTTGAAAAAAAATCTAGAAAAAAAATCTAGAAAAAAAATCTAGAAAAAAATCTAGAAAAAAAATCTAGAAAAAAAATCTAGAAAAAAAATCTAGAAAAAAAATCTAGAAAAAAATCTAGAAATAAAATCTATAAAAAAAATCTAGAAAAAAAATCTAGAAAAATATCTAGAAAAAAAATCTAGACAAAAAATCTAGAAAAAAAATCTAGAAAAAAATCTAGAAAAAAATTCTTGAAAAAAAATCTAGAAAAAAAATCTAGAAAAAAAATCTAGAAAAAAATCTAGAAAAAAAATCTAGAAAAAAAATCTAGAAAAAAAATCTAGACAAAAAATCTAGAAAAAAAATCTAGAAAAAAAATCTAGAAAAAAAATCTAGACAAAAAATCTAGAAAAAAAATCTTGAAAAAAATCTAGAAAAAAAATCTAGAAAAAAAATCTAGAAAAAAATCTAGAAAAAAATTCTTGAAAAAAAATCTAGAAAAAAAATCTAGAAAAAAAATCTAGAAAAAAATCTAGAAAAAAAATCTAGAAAAAAAATCTAGAAAAAAATCTAGAAAAAAAATCTTGAAAAAAAATCTAGAAAAAAAATCTAGAAAAAAAATCTAGAAAAAAATCTAGAAAAAAAATCTAGAAAAAAAATCTAGAAAAAAAATCTAGAAAAAAAATCTAGAAAAAAATCTAGAAATAAAATATATAAAATAAATCTAGAAAAAAATCTTGAAAAAAAATCTAGAAAAAAATCTAGAAAAAAAATCTAGAAAAAAAATCTAGAAAAAAAATCTAGACAAAAAATCTAGAAAAAAAATCTAGAAAAAAATCTAGAAAAAAAATCTAGAAAAAAAATCTAGAAAAAAATCTAGAAAAAAATTCTTGAAAAAAAATCTAGAAAAAAAATCTAGAAAAAAAATCTAGAAAAAAATCTAGAAAAAAAATCTAGAAAAAAAATCTAGAAAAAAAATCTAGAAAAAAAATCTAGAAAAAAATCTAGAAATAAAATCTATAAAAAAAATCTAGAAAAAAAATCTAGAAAAATATCTAGAAAAAAAATCTAGACAAAAAATCTAGAAAAAAAATCTAGAAAAAAATCTAGAAAAAAAATCTTGAAAAAAAATCTAGAAAAAAAATCTTGAAAAAAAATCTAGAAAAAAATCTAGAAAAAAAATCTAGAAAAAAAATCTAGACAAAAAATCTAGAAAAAAAATCTAGACAAAAAATCTAGAAAAAAAATCTAGAAAAAAATCTAGAAAAAAAATCTAGAAAAAAATCTAGAAAAAAAATCTTGAAAAAAATCTAGAAAAAAAATCTAGAAAAAAAATCTAGAAAAAAATCTAGAAAAAAATTCTTGAAAAAAAATCTAGAAAAAAAATCTAGAAAAAAAATCTAGAAAAAAAATCTAGAAAAAAAATCTAGACAAAAAATCTAGAAAAAAAATATTGAAAAAAATCTAGAAAAAAAATATTGAAAAAAATCTAGAAAAAAAATCTAGAAAAAAAATCTAGAAAAAAAATCTAGAAAAAAAATCTAGAAAAAAATCTAGAAAAAAAATCTAGAAAAAAAATCTAGAAAAAAATCTAGAAATAAAATATATAAAATAAATCTAGAAAAAAATCTTGAAAAAAAATCTAGAAAAAAATCTAGAAAAAAAATCTAGAAAAAAAATCTAGAAAAAAAATCTAGAAAAAAATCTAGAAAAAAATTCTTGAAAAAAAATCTAGAAAAAAAATCTAGAAAAAAAATCTAGAAAAAAATCTAGAAATAAAATCTATAAAAAAAATCTAGAAAAAAAATCTAGAAAAATATCTAGAAAAAAAATCTAGACAAAAAATCTAGAAAAAAAATCTAGAAAAAAATCTAGAAAAAAAATCTTGAAAAAAAATCTAGAAAAAAAATCTTGAAAAAAAATCTAGAAAAAAATCTAGAAAAAAAATCTAGAAAAAAAATCTAGACAAAAAATCTAGAAAAAAAATCTAGAAAAAAATCTAGAAAAAAAATCTTGAAAAAAATCTAGAAAAAAAATCTTGAAAAAAAATCTAGAAAAAAAATCTTGAAAAAAAATCTAGAAAAAAATCTAGAAAAAAATTCTTGAAAAAAAATCTAGAAAAAAAATCTAGAAAAAAATCTAGAAAAAAAATCTAGAAAAAAAATCTTGAAAAAAATCTAGAAAAAAAATCTAGAAAAAAAATCTAGAAAAAAATCTAGAAAAAAATTCTTGAAAAAAAATCTAGAAAAAAAATCTAGAAAAAAAATCTAGAAAAAAATCTAGAAAAAAAATCTAGAAAAAAAATCTAGAAAAAAAATCTAGAAAAAAAATCTAGAAAAAAATCTAGAAATAAAATCTATAAAAAAAATCTAGAAAAAAAATCTAGAAAAATATCTAGAAAAAAAATCTAGACAAAAAATCTAGAAAAAAAATCTAGAAAAAAAATCTAGAAAAAAAATCTAGACAAAAAATCTAGAAAAAAAATCTTGAAAAAAATCTAGAAAAAAAATCTAGAAAAAAAATCTAGAAAAAAATCTAGAAAAAAATTCTTGAAAAAAAATCTAGAAAAAAAATCTAGAAAAAAAATCTAGAAAAAAATCTAGAAAAAAAATCTAGAAAAAAAATCTAGAAAAAAAATCTAGAAAAAAAATCTAGAAAAAAATCTAGAAATAAAATCTATAAAAAAAATCTAGAAAAAAAATCTAGAAAAATATCTAGAAAAAAAATCTAGACAAAAAATCTAGAAAAAAAATCTAGAAAAAAATCTAGAAAAAAAATCTTGAAAAAAAATCTAGAAAAAAAATCTTGAAAAAAAATCTAGAAAAAAATCTAGAAAAAAAATCTAGAAAAAAAATCTAGACAAAAAATCTAGAAAAAAAATCTAGACAAAAAATCTAGAAAAAAAATCTAGAAAAAAATCTAGAAAAAAAATCTAGAAAAAAAATCTAGAAAAAAATCTAGAAAAAAATTCTTGAAAAAAAATCTAGAAAAAAAATCTAGAAAAAAAATCTAGAAAAAAATCTAGAAAAAAAATCTAGAAAAAAAATCTAGAAAAAAATCTAGAAAAAAAATCTAGAAAAAAAATCTAGAAAAAAAATCTAGAAAAATATCTAGAAAAAAAATCTAGACAAAAAATCTAGAAAAAAAATCTAGAAAAAAATCTAGAAAAAAAATCTAGAAAAAAAATCTAGAAAAAAAATCTTGAAAAAAATCTAGAAAAAAAATCTAGAAAAAAAATCTAGAAAAAAATCTAGAAAAAAAATCTAGAAAAAAATTATTGAAAAAAAATCTAGAAAAAAAAATTAGAAAATAAATCTCGAAAAGAATCTAGAAAAAAAATCTAGAAAAAAAATCTAGAAAAAAATCTAGAAAAAAAATCTAGAAAAAAAATCTAGAAAAAAAATCTAGAAAAAAATCTAGAAAAAAATCTAGAAAAAAAATCTAGAAAAAAAATCTAGAAAAAAAATCTAGAAAAAAAATCTAGAAAAAAATCTAGAAAAAAAATCTAGAAAAAAAATCTAGAAAAAAAAATCTAGACAAAAAATCTAGAAAAAAAATATTGAAAAAAATCTAGAAAAAAAATATTGAAAAAAATCTAGAAAAAAAATCTAGAAAAAAAATCTAGAAAAAAAATCTAGAAAAAAATCTAGAAATAAAATCTATAAAATAAATCTAGAAAAAAATCTAGAAAAAAAATCTAGAAAAAAATCTAGAAAAAAAATCTAGACAAAAAATCTAGAAAAAAAATCTTGAAAAAAATCTAGAAAAAAAATCTAGAAAAAAAATCTAGAAAAAAATCTAGAAAAAAAATTCTTGAAAAAAAATCTAGAAAAAAAATCTAGACAAAAAATCTAGAAAAAAAATCTAGACAAAAAATCTAGAAAAAAAATCTAGAAAAAAATCTAGAAAAAAAATCTAGAAAAAAAATCTAGAAAAAAAATCTCGACAAAAAATCTAGAAAAAAAATATTGAAAAAAATCTAGAAAAAAAATCTAGAAAAAAAATCTAGAAAAAAATCTAGAAAAAAATTCTTGAAAAAAAATCTAGAAAAAAAATCTAGAAAAAAAATCTAGAAAAAAATCTAGAAAAAAAATCTAGAAAAAAAATCTAGAAAAAAAATCTAGAAAAAAAATCTAGAAAAAAATCTAGAAATAAAATATATAAAATAAATCTAGAAAAAAATCTTGAAAAAAAATCTAGAAAAAAATCTAGAAAAAAAATCTAGACAAAAAATCTAGAAAAAAAATCTAGACAAAAAATCTAGAAAAAAAATCTAGAAAAAAATCTAGAAAAAAAATCTAGAAAAAAAATCTAGACAAAAAATCTAGAAAAAAAATATTGAAAAAAATCTAGAAAAAAAATCTAGAAAAAAAATCTAGAAAAAAATCTAGAAAAAAATTCTTGAAAAAAAATCTAGAAAAAAAATCTAGAAAAAGATCTAGAAAAAAAATCTAGAAAAAAATCTAGAAAAAAAATCTAGAAAAAAAATTTAGAAAATAAATCTCGAAAAGAATCTAGAAAAAAAATCTAGAAAAAAAATCTAGAAAAAAATCTAGAAAAAAAATCTAGAAAAAAAATCTAGAAAAAAAATCTAGAAAAAAATCTAGAAAAAAATCTAGAAAAAAAATCTAGAAAAAAAATCTAGAAAAAAAATCTAGAAAAAAAATCTAGAAAAAAATCTAGAAAAAAAATCTAGAAAAAAAATCTAGAAAAAAAATCTAGACAAAAAATCTAGAAAAAAAATATTGAAAAAAATCTAGAAAAAAAATCTAGAAAAAAATCTAGAAAAAAATCTAGAAAAAAAATCTAGAAAAAAAATCTAGAAAAAAAATCTAGAAAAAAAAATCTAGAAAAAAATCTAGAAAAAAAATCTAGAAAAAAAATCTAGAAAAAAAATCTAGACAAAAAATCTAGAAAAAAAATATTGAAAAAAATCTAGAAAAAAAATATTGAAAAAAATCTAGAAAAAAAATCTAGAAAAAAAATCTAGAAAAAAAATCTAGAAAAAAATCTAGAAATAAAATCTATAAAATAAATCTAGAAAAAAATCTAGAAAAAAAATCTAGAAAAAAATCTAGAAAAAAAATCTAGACAAAAAATCTAGAAAAAAAATCTTGAAAAAAATCTAGAAAAAAAATCTAGAAAAAAAATCTAGAAAAAAATCTAGAAAAAAAATTCTTGAAAAAAAATCTAGAAAAAAAATCTAGACAAAAAATCTAGAAAAAAAATCTAGACAAAAAATCTAGAAAAAAAATCTAGAAAAAAATCTAGAAAAAAAATCTAGAAAAAAAATCTAGAAAAAAAATCTAGAAAAAAAATCTAGAAAAAAAATATTGAAAAAAATCTAGAAAAAAAATCTAGAAAAAAAATCTAGAAAAAAATCTAGAAAAAAATTCTTGAAAAAAAATCTAGAAAAAAAATCTAGAAAAAAAATCTAGAAAAAAATCTAGAAAAAAAATCTAGAAAAAAAATATATAAAATAAATCTAGAAAAAAATCTTGAAAAAAAATCTAGAAAAAAATCTAGAAAAAAAATCTAGAAAAAAAATCTAGAAAAAAAATCTAGACAAAAAATCTAGAAAAAAAATCTTGAAAAAAATCTAGAAAAAAAATCTAGAAAAAAATCTAGAAAAAAAATCTAGAAAAAAAATCTAGAAAAAAAATCTAGACAAAAAATCTAGAAAAAAATTCTTGAAAAAAAATCTAGAAAAAAAATCTAGAAAAAAAATCTAGAAAAAAAATCTAGAAAAAAAATCTAGACAAAAAATCTAGAAAAAAAATATTGAAAAAAATCTAGAAAAAAAATATTGAAAAAAATCTAGAAAGAAAATCTAGAAAAAAAATCTAGAAAAAAAATCTAGAAAAAAAATCTAGAAAAAAATCTAGAAATAAAATCTATAAAATAAATCTAGAAAAAAATCTAGAAAAAAAATCTAGAAAAAAAATCTAGAAAAAAAATCTAGACAAAAAATCTAGAAAAAAAATCTTGAAAAAAATCTAGAAAAAAAATATTGAAAAAAATCTAGAAAAAAAATCTAGAAAAAAAATCTAGAAAAAAAATCTAGAAAAAAAATCTAGAAAAAAATCTAGAAATAAAATCTATAAAATAAATCTAGAAAAAAATCTAGAAAAAAAATCTAGAAAAAAATCTAGAAAAAAAATCTAGACAAAAAATCTAGAAAAAAAATCTTGAAAAAAATCTAGAAAAAAAATCTAGAAAAAAAATCTAGAAAAAAATCTAGAAAAAAATTCTTGAAAAAAAATCTAGAAAAAAAATCTAGACAAAAAATCTAGAAAAAGAATCTAGACAAAAAATCTAGAAAAAAAATCTAGAAAAAAATCTAGAAAAAAAATCTAGAAAAAAAATCTAGACAAAAAATCTAGAAAAAAAATATTGAAAAAAATCTAGAAAAAAAATCTAGAAAAAAAATCTAGAAAAAAATCTAGAAAAAAATTCTTGAAAAAAAATCTAGAAAAAAAATCTAGAAAAAAAATCTAGAAAAAAATCTAGAAAAAAAATCTAGAAAAAAAATCTAGAAAAAATCTAGAAATAAAATATATAAAATAAATCTAGAAAAAAATCTTGAAAAAAAATCTAGAAAAAAATCTAGAAAAAAAATCTAGAAAAAAAATCTAGAAAAAAAATCTAGAAAAAAATCTAGAAAAAAATTCTTGAAAAAAAATCTAGAAAAAAAATCTAGAAAAAAAATCTAGAAAAAAATCTAGAAATAAAATCTATAAAAAAAATCTAGAAAAAAAATCTAGAAAAATATCTAGAAAAAAAATCTAGACAAAAAATCTAGAAAAAAAATCTAGAAAAAAATCTAGAAAAAAAATCTTGAAAAAAAATCTAGAAAAAAAATCTTGAAAAAAAATCTTGAAAAAAAATCTAGAAAAAAATCTAGAAAAAAATCTAGAAAAAAAATCTAGAAAAAAAATCTAGACAAAAAATCTAGAAAAAAAATCTAGACAAAAAATCTAGAAAAAAAATCTAGAAAAAAAATCTAGAAAAAAATCTAGAAAAAAATTCTTGAAAAAAAATCTAGAAAAAAAATCTAGAAAAAAAATCTAGAAAAAAATCTAGAAAAAAAATCTAGAAAAAAAATCTAGAAAAAAAATCTAGAAAAAAAATCTAGAAAAAAATCTAGAAATAAAATCTATAAAAAAAATCTAGAAAAAAAATCTAGAAAAATATCTAGAAAAAAAATCTAGACAAAAAATCTAGAAAAAAAATCTAGAAAAAAAATCTAGAAAAAAAATCTAGACAAAAAATCTAGAAAAAAAATCTTGAAAAAAATCTAGAAAAAAATCTAGAAAAAAATTCTTGAAAAAAAATCTAGAAAAAAAATCTAGAAAAAAATCTAGAAAAAAAATCTAGAAAAAAAATCTAGAAAAAAAATCTAGAAAAAAAATCTAGAAAAAAATCTAGAAATAAAATCTATAAAAAAAATCTAGAAAAAAAATCTAGAAAAATATCTAGAAAAAAAATCTAGACAAAAAATCTAGAAAAAAAATCTAGAAAAAAATCTAGAAAAAAAATCTTGAAAAAAAATCTAGAAAAAAAATCTTGAAAAAAAATCTAGAAAAAAATCTAGAAAAAAAATCTAGAAAAAAAATCTAGACAAAAAATCTAGAAAAAAAATCTAGACAAAAAATCTAGAAAAAAAATCTAGAAAAAAATCTAGAAAAAAAATCTAGAAAAAAAATCTAGAAAAGAATCTAGAAAAAAATTCTTGAAAAAAAATCTAGAAAAAAAATCTAGAAAAAAAATCTAGAAAAAAATCTAGAAAAAAAATCTAGAAAAAAAATCTAGAAAAAAATCTAGAAAAAAAATCTAGAAAAAAAATCTAGAAAAAAAATCTAGAAAAATATCTAGAAAAAAAATCTAGACAAAAAATCTAGAAAAAAAATCTAGAAAAAAATCTAGAAAAAAAATCTAGAAAAAAAATCTAGAAAAAAATCTAGAAAAAAAATCTAGAAAAATATCTAGAAAAAAAATCTAGACAAAAAATCTAGAAAAAAAATCTTGAAAAAAATCTAGAAAAAAGTCTAGAAAAAAAATCTAGAAAAAAAATCTAGAAAAAACATCTAGAAATAAAATCTATAAAAAAAATCTAGACAAAAAATCTAGAAAAAAAATATTGAAAAAAATCTAGAAAAAAAATATTGAAAAAAATCTAGAAAAAAAATCTAGAAAAAAAATCTAGAAAAAAAATCTAGAAAAAAAATCTAGAAAAAAATCTAGAAATAAAATCTATAAAATAAATCTAGAAAAAAATCTAGAAAAAAAATCTAGAAAAAAATCTAGAAAAAAAATCTAGAAAAAAAATCTAGACAAAAAATCTAGACAAAAAATCTAGAAAAAAAATCTTGAAAAAAATCTAGAAAAAAAATCTAGAAAAAAAATCTAGAAAAAAATCTAGAAAAAAATTCTTGAAAAAAAATCTAGAAAAAAAATCTAGACAAAAAATCTAGAAAAAAAATCTAGACAAAAAATCTAGAAAAAAAATCTAGAAAAAAATCTAGAAAAAAAATCTAGAAAAAAAATCTAGACAAAAAATCTAGAAAAAAAATATTGAAAAAAATCTAGAAAAAAAATCTAGAAAAAAAATCTAGAAAAAAAATCTAGACAAAAAATCTAGAAAAAAAATCTAGAAAAAAATCTAGAAAAAAAATCTAGAAAAAAAATCTAGAAAAAAATCTAGAAAAAAAATCTAGAAAAATATCTAGAAAAAAAATCTAGACAAAAAATCTAGAAAAAAAATCTTGAAAAAAATCTAGAAAAAAGTCTAGAAAAAAAATCTAGAAAAAAAATCTAGAAAAAACATCTAGAAATAAAATCTATAAAAAAAATCTAGACAAAAAATCTAGAAAAAAAATCTAGAAAAAAAATCTAGAAAAAAATCTAGAAATAAAATCTATAAAATAAATCTAGAAAAAAATCTAGAAAAAAAATCTAGAAAAAAATCTAGAAAAAAAATCTAGAAAAAAAATCTAGAAAAAAAATCTAGAAAAAAAATCTAGAAAAAAATCTAGAAATAAAATATATAAAATAAATCTAGAAAAAAATCTTGAAAAAAAATCTAGAAAAAAATCTAGAAAAAAAATCTAGACAAAAAATCTAGAAAAAAAATCTAGACAAAAAATCTAGAAAAAAAATCTAGAAAAAAATCTAGAAAAAAAATCTAGAAAAAAAATCTAGACAAAAAATCTAGAAAAAAAATATTGAAAAAAATCTAGAAAAAAAATCTAGAAAAAAAATCTAGAAAAAAATCTAGAAAAAAATTCTTGAAAAAAAATCTAGAAAAAAAATCTAGAAAAAGATCTAGAAAAAAAATCTAGAAAAAAATCTAGAAAAAAAATCTAGAAAAAAAATTTAGAAAATAAATCTCGAAAAGAATCTAGAAAAAAAATCTAGAAAAAAAATCTAGAAAAAAATCTAGAAAAAAAATCTAGAAAAAAAATCTAGAAAAAAAATCTAGAAAAAAATCTAGAAAAAAATCTAGAAAAAAAATCTAGAAAAAAAATCTAGAAAAAAAATCTAGAAAAAAAATCTAGAAAAAAATCTAGAAAAAAAATCTAGAAAAAAAATCTAGAAAAAAAATCTAGACAAAAAATCTAGAAAAAAAATATTGAAAAAAATCTAGAAAAAAAATCTAGAAAAAAATCTAGAAAAAAATCTAGAAAAAAAATCTAGAAAAAAAATCTAGAAAAAAAATCTAGAAAAAAAAATCTAGAAAAAAATCTAGAAAAAAAATCTAGAAAAAAAATCTAGAAAAAAAATCTAGACAAAAAATCTAGAAAAAAAATATTGAAAAAAATCTAGAAAAAAAATATTGAAAAAAATCTAGAAAAAAAATCTAGAAAAAAAATCTAGAAAAAAAATCTAGAAAAAAATCTAGAAATAAAATCTATAAAATAAATCTAGAAAAAAATCTAGAAAAAAAATCTAGAAAAAAATCTAGAAAAAAAATCTAGACAAAAAATCTAGAAAAAAAATCTTGAAAAAAATCTAGAAAAAAAATCTAGAAAAAAAATCTAGAAAAAAATCTAGAAAAAAAATTCTTGAAAAAAAATCTAGAAAAAAAATCTAGACAAAAAATCTAGAAAAAAAATCTAGACAAAAAATCTAGAAAAAAAATCTAGAAAAAAATCTAGAAAAAAAATCTAGAAAAAAAATCTAGAAAAAAAATCTAGAAAAAAAATCTAGAAAAAAAATATTGAAAAAAATCTAGAAAAAAAATCTAGAAAAAAAATCTAGAAAAAAATCTAGAAAAAAATTCTTGAAAAAAAATCTAGAAAAAAAATCTAGAAAAAAAATCTAGAAAAAAATCTAGAAAAAAAATCTAGAAAAAAAATATATAAAATAAATCTAGAAAAAAATCTTGAAAAAAAATCTAGAAAAAAATCTAGAAAAAAAATCTAGAAAAAAAATCTAGAAAAAAAATCTAGACAAAAAATCTAGAAAAAAAATCTTGAAAAAAATCTAGAAAAAAAATCTAGAAAAAAATCTAGAAAAAAAATCTAGAAAAAAAATCTAGAAAAAAAATCTAGACAAAAAATCTAGAAAAAAATTCTTGAAAAAAAATCTAGAAAAAAAATCTAGAAAAAAAATCTAGAAAAAAAATCTAGAAAAAAAATCTAGACAAAAAATCTAGAAAAAAAATATTGAAAAAAATCTAGAAAAAAAATATTGAAAAAAATCTAGAAAGAAAATCTAGAAAAAAAATCTAGAAAAAAAATCTAGAAAAAAAATCTAGAAAAAAATCTAGAAATAAAATCTATAAAATAAATCTAGAAAAAAATCTAGAAAAAAAATCTAGAAAAAAAATCTAGAAAAAAAATCTAGACAAAAAATCTAGAAAAAAAATCTTGAAAAAAATCTAGAAAAAAAATATTGAAAAAAATCTAGAAAAAAAATCTAGAAAAAAAATCTAGAAAAAAAATCTAGAAAAAAAATCTAGAAAAAAATCTAGAAATAAAATCTATAAAATAAATCTAGAAAAAAATCTAGAAAAAAAATCTAGAAAAAAATCTAGAAAAAAAATCTAGACAAAAAATCTAGAAAAAAAATCTTGAAAAAAATCTAGAAAAAAAATCTAGAAAAAAAATCTAGAAAAAAATCTAGAAAAAAATTCTTGAAAAAAAATCTAGAAAAAAAATCTAGACAAAAAATCTAGAAAAAGAATCTAGACAAAAAATCTAGAAAAAAAATCTAGAAAAAAATCTAGAAAAAAAATCTAGAAAAAAAATCTAGACAAAAAATCTAGAAAAAAAATATTGAAAAAAATCTAGAAAAAAAATCTAGAAAAAAAATCTAGAAAAAAATCTAGAAAAAAATTCTTGAAAAAAAATCTAGAAAAAAAATCTAGAAAAAAAATCTAGAAAAAAATCTAGAAAAAAAATCTAGAAAAAAAATCTAGAAAAAATCTAGAAATAAAATATATAAAATAAATCTAGAAAAAAATCTTGAAAAAAAATCTAGAAAAAAATCTAGAAAAAAAATCTAGAAAAAAAATCTAGAAAAAAAATCTAGAAAAAAATCTAGAAAAAAATTCTTGAAAAAAAATCTAGAAAAAAAATCTAGAAAAAAAATCTAGAAAAAAATCTAGAAATAAAATCTATAAAAAAAATCTAGAAAAAAAATCTAGAAAAATATCTAGAAAAAAAATCTAGACAAAAAATCTAGAAAAAAAATCTAGAAAAAAATCTAGAAAAAAAATCTTGAAAAAAAATCTAGAAAAAAAATCTTGAAAAAAAATCTTGAAAAAAAATCTAGAAAAAAATCTAGAAAAAAATCTAGAAAAAAAATCTAGAAAAAAAATCTAGACAAAAAATCTAGAAAAAAAATCTAGACAAAAAATCTAGAAAAAAAATCTAGAAAAAAAATCTAGAAAAAAATCTAGAAAAAAATTCTTGAAAAAAAATCTAGAAAAAAAATCTAGAAAAAAAATCTAGAAAAAAATCTAGAAAAAAAATCTAGAAAAAAAATCTAGAAAAAAAATCTAGAAAAAAAATCTAGAAAAAAATCTAGAAATAAAATCTATAAAAAAAATCTAGAAAAAAAATCTAGAAAAATATCTAGAAAAAAAATCTAGACAAAAAATCTAGAAAAAAAATCTAGAAAAAAAATCTAGAAAAAAAATCTAGACAAAAAATCTAGAAAAAAAATCTTGAAAAAAATCTAGAAAAAAATCTAGAAAAAAATTCTTGAAAAAAAATCTAGAAAAAAAATCTAGAAAAAAATCTAGAAAAAAAATCTAGAAAAAAAATCTAGAAAAAAAATCTAGAAAAAAAATCTAGAAAAAAATCTAGAAATAAAATCTATAAAAAAAATCTAGAAAAAAAATCTAGAAAAATATCTAGAAAAAAAATCTAGACAAAAAATCTAGAAAAAAAATCTAGAAAAAAATCTAGAAAAAAAATCTTGAAAAAAAATCTAGAAAAAAAATCTTGAAAAAAAATCTAGAAAAAAATCTAGAAAAAAAATCTAGAAAAAAAATCTAGACAAAAAATCTAGAAAAAAAATCTAGACAAAAAATCTAGAAAAAAAATCTAGAAAAAAATCTAGAAAAAAAATCTAGAAAAAAAATCTAGAAAAGAATCTAGAAAAAAATTCTTGAAAAAAAATCTAGAAAAAAAATCTAGAAAAAAAATCTAGAAAAAAATCTAGAAAAAAAATCTAGAAAAAAAATCTAGAAAAAAATCTAGAAAAAAAATCTAGAAAAAAAATCTAGAAAAAAAATCTAGAAAAATATCTAGAAAAAAAATCTAGACAAAAAATCTAGAAAAAAAATCTAGAAAAAAATCTAGAAAAAAAATCTAGAAAAAAAATCTAGAAAAAAATCTAGAAAAAAAATCTAGAAAAATATCTAGAAAAAAAATCTAGACAAAAAATCTAGAAAAAAAATCTTGAAAAAAATCTAGAAAAAAGTCTAGAAAAAAAATCTAGAAAAAAAATCTAGAAAAAACATCTAGAAATAAAATCTATAAAAAAAATCTAGACAAAAAATCTAGAAAAAAAATATTGAAAAAAATCTAGAAAAAAAATATTGAAAAAAATCTAGAAAAAAAATCTAGAAAAAAAATCTAGAAAAAAAATCTAGAAAAAAAATCTAGAAAAAAATCTAGAAATAAAATCTATAAAATAAATCTAGAAAAAAATCTAGAAAAAAAATCTAGAAAAAAATCTAGAAAAAAAATCTAGAAAAAAAATCTAGACAAAAAATCTAGACAAAAAATCTAGAAAAAAAATCTTGAAAAAAATCTAGAAAAAAAATCTAGAAAAAAAATCTAGAAAAAAATCTAGAAAAAAATTCTTGAAAAAAAATCTAGAAAAAAAATCTAGACAAAAAATCTAGAAAAAAAATCTAGACAAAAAATCTAGAAAAAAAATCTAGAAAAAAATCTAGAAAAAAAATCTAGAAAAAAAATCTAGACAAAAAATCTAGAAAAAAAATATTGAAAAAAATCTAGAAAAAAAATCTAGAAAAAAAATCTAGAAAAAAAATCTAGACAAAAAATCTAGAAAAAAAATCTAGAAAAAAATCTAGAAAAAAAATCTAGAAAAAAAATCTAGAAAAAAATCTAGAAAAAAAATCTAGAAAAATATCTAGAAAAAAAATCTAGACAAAAAATCTAGAAAAAAAATCTTGAAAAAAATCTAGAAAAAAGTCTAGAAAAAAAATCTAGAAAAAAAATCTAGAAAAAACATCTAGAAATAAAATCTATAAAAAAAATCTAGACAAAAAATCTAGAAAAAAAATCTAGAAAAAAAATCTAGAAAAAAATCTAGAAATAAAATCTATAAAATAAATCTAGAAAAAAATCTAGAAAAAAAATCTAGAAAAAAATCTAGAAAAAAAATCTAGAAAAAAAATCTAGACAAAAAATCTAGACAAAAAATCTAGAAAAAAAATCTAGAAAAAAAATCTAGAAAAAAATCTAGAAAAAAAATCTAGAAAAAAAATCTAGACAAAAAATCTAGAAAAAAAATATTGAAAAAAATCTAGAAAAAAAATCTAGAAAAAAAATCTAGAAAAAAATCTAGAAAAAAATTCTTGAAAAAAAATCTAGAAAAAAAATCTAGAAAAAAAATCTAGAAAAAAATCTAGAAAAAAAATCTAGAAAAAAAATCTAGAAAAAAAATCTAGAAAATAAATCTAGAAAAAAATCTAGAAATAAAATATATAAAATAAATCTAGAAAAAAATCTTGAAAAAAAATCTAGAAAAAAATCTAGAAAAAAAATCTAGAAAAAAAATCTAGAAAAAAAATCTAGACAAAAAATCTAGAAAAAAAATCTTGAAAAAAATCTAGAAAAAAAATCTAGAAAAAAAATCTAGAAAAAAATCTAGAAAAAAATTCTTGAAAAAAAATCTAGAAAAAAAATCTAGAAAAAAAATCTAGAAAAAAATCTAGAAAAAAAATCTAGAAAAAAAATCTAGAAAAAAAATCTAGAAAAAAAATCTAGAAAAAAATCTAGAAATAAAATCTATAAAAAAAATCTAGAAAAAAAATCTAGAAAAATATCTAGAAAAAAAATCTAGACAAAAAATCTAGAAAAAAAATCTAGACAAAAAATCTAGAAAAAAAATCTAGAAAAAAAATCTAGAAAAAAATCTAGAAATAAAATCTATAAAATAAATCTAGAAAAAAATCTAGAAAAAAAATCTAGAAAAAAATCTAGAAAAAAAATCTAGAAAAAAAATCTAGACAAAAAATCTAGACAAAAAATCTAGAAAAAAAATCTAGAAAAAAAATCTAGAAAAAAATCTAGAAAAAAAATCTAGAAAAAAAATCTAGACAAAAAATCTAGAAAAAAAATATTGAAAAAAATCTAGAAAAAAAATCTAGAAAAAAAATCTAGAAAAAAATCTAGAAAAAAATTCTTGAAAAAAAATCTAGAAAAAAAATCTAGAAAAAAAATCTAGAAAAAAATCTAGAAAAAAAATCTAGAAAAAAAATCTAGAAAAAAAATCTAGAAAATAAATCTAGAAAAAAATCTAGAAATAAAATATATAAAATAAATCTAGAAAAAAATCTTGAAAAAAAATCTAGAAAAAAATCTAGAAAAAAAATCTAGAAAAAAAATCTAGAAAAAAAATCTAGACAAAAAATCTAGAAAAAAAATCTTGAAAAAAATCTAGAAAAAAAATCTAGAAAAAAAATCTAGAAAAAAATCTAGAAAAAAATTCTTGAAAAAAAATCTAGAAAAAAAATCTAGAAAAAAAATCTAGAAAAAAATCTAGAAAAAAAATCTAGAAAAAAAATCTAGAAAAAAAATCTAGAAAAAAAATCTAGAAAAAAATCTAGAAATAAAATCTATAAAAAAAATCTAGAAAAAAAATCTAGAAAAATATCTAGAAAAAAAATCTAGACAAAAAATCTAGAAAAAAAATCTAGAAAAAAATCTAGAAAAAAAATCTAGACAAAAAATCTAGAAAAAAAATCTTGAAAAAAATCTAGAAAAAAAATCTAGAAAAAAAATCTAGAAAAAAATCTAGAAAAAAATTCTTGAAAAAAAATCTAGAAAAAAAATCTAGAAAAAAAATCTAGAAAAAAATCTAGAAAAAAAATCTAGAAAAAAAATCTAGAAAAAAAATCTAGAAAAAAAATCTAGAAAAAAATCTAGAAATAAAATCTATAAAAAAAATCTAGAAAAAAAATCTAGAAAAATATCTAGAAAAAAAATCTAGACAAAAAATCTAGAAAAAAAATCTAGAAAAAAATCTAGAAAAAAAATCTTGAAAAAAAATCTAGAAAAAAAATCTTGAAAAAAAATCTAGAAAAAAATCTAGAAAAAAAATCTAGAAAAAAAATCTAGACAAAAAATCTAGAAAAAAAATCTAGAAAAAAAATCTAGAAAAAAAATCTAGAAAAAAATCTAGAAAAAAAATCTAGAAAAAAAATCTAGAAAAGAATCTAGAAAAAAATTCTTGAAAAAAAATCTAGAAAAAAAATCTAGAAAAAAAATCTAGAAAAAAATCTAGAAAAAAAATCTAGAAAAAAAATCTAGAAAAAAATCTAGAAAAAAAATCTAGAAAAAAAATCTAGAAAAAAAATCTAGAAAAATATCTAGAAAAAAAATCTAGACAAAAAATCTAGAAAAAAAATCTAGAAAAAAATCTAGAAAAAAAATCTAGAAAAAAAATCTAGAAAAAAATCTAGAAAAAAAATCTAGAAAAATATCTAGAAAAAAAATCTAGACAAAAAATCTAGAAAAAAAATCTTGAAAAAAATCTAGAAAAAAGTCTAGAAAAAAAATCTAGAAAAAAAATCTAGAAAAAACATCTAGAAATAAAATCTATAAAAAAAATCTAGACAAAAAATCTAGAAAAAAAATATTGAAAAAAATCTAGAAAAAAAATATTGAAAAAAATCTAGAAAAAAAATCTAGAAAAAAAATCTAGAAAAAAAATCTAGAAAAAAAATCTAGAAAAAAATCTAGAAATAAAATCTATAAAATAAATCTAGAAAAAAATCTAGAAAAAAAATCTAGAAAAAAATCTAGAAAAAAAATCTAGACAAAACATCTAGAAAAAAAATCTAGACAAAAAATTCTTGAAAAAAAATCTAGAAAAAAAATCTAGAAAAGAATCTAGAAAAAAATTCTTGAAAAAAAATCTAGAAAAAAAATCTAGAAAAAAAATCTAGAAAAAAATCTAGAAAAAAAATCTAGAAAAAAAATCTAGAAAAAAATCTAGAAAAAAAATCTAGAAAAAAAATCTAGAAAAAAAATCTAGAAAAATATCTAGAAAAAAAATCTAGACAAAAAATCTAGAAAAAAAATCTAGAAAAAAATCTAGAAAAAAAATCTAGAAAAAAAATCTAGAAAAAAATCTAGAAAAAAAATCTAGAAAAATATCTAGAAAAAAAATCTAGACAAAAAATCTAGACAAAACATCTAGAAAAAAAATCTAGAAAAAAATCTAGAAAAAAAATCTAGACAAAACATCTAGAAAAAAAATCTAGAAAAAAATCTAGAAAAAAAATCTAGAAAAAAAATCTAGAAAAGAATCTAGAAAAAAATTCTTGAAAAAAAATCTAGAAAAAAAATCTAGAAAAAAAATCTAGAAAAAAATCTAGAAAAAAAATCTAGAAAAAAAATCTAGAAAAAAATCTAGAAAAAAAATCTAGAAAAAAAATCTAGAAAAAAAATCTAGAAAAATATCTAGAAAAAAAATCTAGACAAAAAATCTAGAAAAAAAATCTAGAAAAAAATCTAGAAAAAAAATCTAGAAAAAAAATCTAGAAAAAAATCTAGAAAAAAAATCTAGAAAAATATCTAGAAAAAAAATCTAGACAAAAAATCTAGAAAAAAAATCTTGAAAAAAATCTAGAAAAAAGTCTAGAAAAAAAATCTAGAAAAAAAATCTAGAAAAAACATCTAGAAAAAAAATCTATAAAAAAAATCTAGACAAAAAATCTAGAAAAAAAATATTGAAAAAAATCTAGAAAAAAAATATTGAAAAAAATCTAGAAAAAAAATCTAGAAAAAAAATCTAGAAAAAAAATCTAGAAAAAAAATCTAGAAAAAAATCTAGAAATAAAATCTAGAAAATAAATCTAGAAAAAAATCTAGAAAAAAAATCTAGAAAAAAATCTAGAAAAAAAATCTAGAAAAAAAATCTAGACAAAAAATCTAGACAAAAAATCTAGAAAAAAAATCTTGAAAAAAATCTAGAAAAAAAATCTAGAAAAAAAATCTAGAAAAAAATCTAGAAAAAAATTATTGAAAAAAAATCTAGAAAAAAAATCTAGACAAAAAATCTAGAAAAAAAATCTAGAAAAAAATCTAGAAAAAAAATCTAGAAAAAAAATCTAGACAAAAAATCTAGAAAAAAAATATTGAAAAAAATCTAGAAAAAAAATCTAGAAAAAAAATCTAGAAAAAAAATCTAGACAAAAAATCTAGAAAAAAAATCTAGAAAAAAATCTAGAAAAAAAATCTAGAAAAAAAATCTAGAAAAAAATCTAGAAAAAAAATCTAGAAAAATATCTAGAAAAAAAATCTAGACAAAAAATCTAGAAAAAAAATCTTGAAAAAAATCTAGAAAAAAGTCTAGAAAAAAAATCTAGAAAAAAAATCTAGAAAAAACATCTAGAAATAAAATCTATAAAAAAAATCTAGACAAAAAATCTAGAAAAAAAATATTGAAAAAAATCTAGAAAAAAAATATTGAAAAAAATCTAGAAAAAAAATCTAGAAAAAAAATCTAGAAAAAAAATCTAGAAAAAAAATCTAGAAAAAAATCTAGAAATAAAATCTATAAAATAAATCTAGAAAAAAATCTAGAAAAAAAATCTAGAAAAAAATCTAGAAAAAAAATCTAGAAAAAAAATCTAGACAAAAAATCTAGACAAAAAATCTAGAAAAAAAATCTTGAAAAAAATCTAGAAAAAAAATCTAGAAAAAAAATCTAGAAAAAAATCTAGAAAAAAATTCTTGAAAAAAAATCTAGAAAAAAAATCTAGACAAAAAATCTAGAAAAAAAATCTAGACAAAAAATCTAGAAAAAAAATCTAGAAAAAAATCTAGAAAAAAAATCTAGAAAAAAAATCTAGAAAAAAATCTAGAAAAAAATTCTTGAAAAAAAATCTAGAAAAAAAATCTAGAAAAAAAATCTAGAAAAAATCTAGAAAAAAAATCTAGAAAAAAAATCTAGAAAAAAATCTAGAAAAAAAATTCTTGAAAAAAAATCTAGAAAAAAAATCTAGAAAAATATCTAGAAAAAAAATCTAGACAAAAAATCTAGAAAAAAAATCTAGAAAAAAATCTAGAAAAAAAATCTAGAAAAAAAATCTAGAAAAAGAATCTTGAAAAAAATCTAGAAAAAAAATCTAGAAAAAAAATCTAGAAAAAAATCTAGAAAAAAAATCTAGAAAAAAATTATTGAAAAAAAATCTAGAAAAAAAATTTAGAAAATAAATCTCGAAAAGAATCTAGAAAAAAAATCTAGAAAAAAAATCTAGAAAAAAATCTAGAAAAAAAATCTATTAAAAAAATCTAGAAAAAAAATCTAGAAAAAAAATCTAGAAAAAAATCTAGAAAAAAAATCTATAAAAAAAATCTAGAAAAAAATCTAGAAAAAAATTCTTGAAAAAAAATCTAGAAAAAAAATCTAGAAAAAAAATCTAGAAAAAATCTAGAAAAAAAATCTAGAAAAAAAATCTAGAAAAAAATCTAGAAAAAAAATTCTTGAAAAAAAATCTAGAAAAAAAATCTAGAAAAATATCTAGAAAAAAAATCTAGACAAAAAATCTAGAAAAAAAATCTAGAAAAAAATCTAGAAAAAAAATCTAGAAAAAAAATCTAGAAAAAGAATCTTGAAAAAAATCTAGAAAAAAAATCTAGAAAAAAAATCTAGAAAAAAATCTAGAAAAAAAATCTAGAAAAAAATTATTGAAAAAAAATCTAGAAAAAAAATTTAGAAAATAAATCTCGAAAAGAATCTAGAAAAAAAATCTAGAAAAAAAATCTAGAAAAAAATCTAGAAAAAAAATCTATTAAAAAAATCTAGAAAAAAAATCTAGAAAAAAATCTAGAAAAAAATCTAGAAAAAAAATCTAGAAAAAAAATCTAGAAAAAAAATCTAGAAAAAAAATCTAGAAAAAAATCTAGAAAAAAAATCTATAAAATAAATCTAGAAAAAAATCTAGAAAAAAAATCTAGAAAAAAAATCTAGAAAAAAATCTAGAAAAAAAATCTAGACAAAAAATCTAGAAAAAAAATCTTGAAAAAAATCTAGAAAAAAAATCTAGAAAAAAAATCTAGAAAAAAATCTAGAAAAAAATTCTTGAAAAAAAATCTAGAAAAAAAATCTAGAAAAAAAATCTAGAAAAAAATCTAGAAAAAAAATCTAGAAAAAAAATCTAGAAAAAAAATCTAGAAAAAAAATCTAGAAAAAAATCTAGAAAAAAAATCTAGAAAAAAAATCTTGAAAAAAATCTAGAAAAAAAATCTAGAAAAAAAATCTAGAAAAAAATCTAGAAAAAAATTCTTGAAAAAAAATCTAGAAAAAAAATCTAGAAAAAAAATCTAGAAAAAAATCTAGAAAAAAAATCTAGAAAAAAAATCTAGAAAAAAAATCTAGAAAAAAATCTAGAAAAAAAATCTATAAAATAAATCTAGAAAAAAATCTAGAAAAAAAATCTAGAAAAAAAATCTAGAAAAAAATCTAGAAAAAAAATCTAGACAAAAAATCTAGAAAAAAAATCTTGAAAAAAATCTAGAAAAAAAATCTAGAAAAAAAATCTAGAAAAAAATCTAGAAAAAAATTCTTGAAAAAAAATCTAGAAAAAAAATCTAGAAAAAAAATCTAGAAAAAAATCTAGAAAAAAAATCTAGAAAAAAAATCTAGAAAAAAAATCTAGAAAAAAAATCTAGAAAAAAATCTAGAAAAAAAATCTAGAAAAAAAATCTTGAAAAAAATCTAGAAAAAAAATCTAGAAAAAAAATCTAGAAAAAAATCTAGAAAAAAATTCTTGAAAAAAAATCTAGAAAAAAAATCTAGAAAAAAAATCTAGAAAAAAATCTAGAAAAAAAATCTAGAAAAAAAATCTAGAAAAAAAATCTAGAAAAAAAATCTAGAAAAAAATCTAGAAAAAAAATCTAGAAAAAAAATCTAGAAAAAAATCTAGAAAAAAAATCTAGAAAAAAAATCTAGAAAAAAAATCTAGAAAAAAAATCTAGAAAAAAATCTAGAAAAAAAATCTAGAAAAAAAATCTAGAAAAAAATCTAGAAAAAAAATCTTGAAAAAAAATCTAGAAAAAAAATCTTGAAAAAAAATCTAGAAAAAAATCTAGAAAAAAAATCTAGAAAAAAAATCTAGACAAAAAATCTAGAAAAAAAATCTAGACAAAAAATCTAGAAAAAAAATCTAGAAAAAAATCTAGAAAAAAAATCTAGAAAAAAAATCTAGAAAAAAAATCTAGAAAAAAAATCTAGAAAAAAATCTAGAAAAAAATTCTTGAAAAAAAATCTAGAAAAAAAATCTAGAAAAAAAATCTAGAAAAAAATCTAGAAAAAAAATCTTGAAAAAAAATCTAGAAAAAAAATCTTGAAAAAAAATCTAGAAAAAAATCTAGAAAAAAAATCTAGAAAAAAAATCTAGACAAAAAATCTAGAAAAAAAATCTAGACAAAAAATCTAGAAAAAAAATCTAGAAAAAAATCTAGAAAAAAAATCTAGAAAAAAAATCTAGAAAAAAAATCTAGAAAAAAAATCTAGAAAAAAATCTAGAAAAAAATTCTTGAAAAAAAATCTAGAAAAAAAATCTAGAAAAAAAATCTAGAAAAAAATCTAGAAAAAAAATCTAGAAAAAAATTATTGAAAAAAAATCTAGAAAAAAGATTTAGAAAATAAATCTCGAAAAGAATCTAGAAAAAAAATCTAGAAAAAAAATCTAGAAAAAAATCTAGAAAAAAAATCTAGAAAAAAAATCTAGAAAAAAAATCTAGAAAAAAATCTAGAAAAAAATCTAGAAAAAAAATCTAGAAAAAAAATCTAGAAAAAAAATCTAGAAAAAAAATCTAGAAAAAAATCTAGAAAAAAAATCTATAAAATAAATCTAGAAAAAAATCTAGAAAAAAAATCTAGACAAAAAATCTAGAAAAAAAATCTTGAAAAAAATCTAGAAAAAAAATCTAGAAAAAAAATCTAGAAAAAAATCTAGAAAAAAATTCTTGAAAAAAAATCTAGAAAAAAAATCTAGAAAAATATCTAGAAAAAAAATCTAGACAAAAAATCTAGAAAAAAAATCTAGAAAAAAATCTAGAAAAAAAATCTAGAAAAAAAATCTAGAAAAAAATCTAGAAAAAAAATCTAGAAAAATATCTAGAAAAAAAATCTAGACAAAAAATCTAGAAAAAAAATCTTGAAAAAAATCTAGAAAAAAGTCTAGAAAAAAAATCTAGAAAAAAAATCTAGAAAAAACATCTAGAAATAAAATCTATAAAAAAAATCTAGACAAAAAATCTAGAAAAAAAATATTGAAAAAAATCTAGAAAAAAAATATTGAAAAAAATCTAGAAAAAAAATCTAGAAAAAAAATCTAGAAAAAAAATCTAGAAAAAAAATCTAGAAAAAAATCTAGAAATAAAATCTATAAAATAAATCTAGAAAAAAATCTAGAAAAAAAATCTAGAAAAAAATCTAGAAAAAAAATCTAGAAAAAAAATCTAGACAAAAAATCTAGACAAAAAATCTAGAAAAAAAATCTTGAAAAAAATCTAGAAAAAAAATCTAGAAAAAAAATCTAGAAAAAAATCTAGAAAAAAATTCTTGAAAAAAAATCTAGAAAAAAAATCTAGACAAAAAATCTAGAAAAAAAATCTAGAAAAAAAATCTAGACAAAAAATCTAGAAAAAAAATATTGAAAAAAATCTAGAAAAAAAATCTAGAAAAAAAATCTAGAAAAAAAATCTAGACAAAAAATCTAGAAAAAAAATCTAGAAAAAAATCTAGAAAAAAAATCTAGAAAAAAAATCTAGAAAAAAATCTAGAAAAAAAATCTAGAAAAATATCTAGAAAAAAAATCTAGACAAAAAATCTAGAAAAAAAATCTTGAAAAAAATCTAGAAAAAAGTCTAGAAAAAAAATCTAGAAAAAAAATCTAGAAAAAACATCTAGAAATAAAATCTATAAAAAAAATCTAGACAAAAAATCTAGAAAAAAAATATTGAAAAAAATCTAGAAAAAAAATATTGAAAAAAATCTAGAAAAAAAATCTAGAAAAAAAATCTAGAAAAAAAATCTAGAAAAAAAATCTAGAAAAAAATCTAGAAATAAAATCTATAAAATAAATCTAGAAAAAAATCTAGAAAAAAAATCTAGAAAAAAATCTAGAAAAAAAATCTAGACAAAAAATCTAGACAAAAAATCTAGAAAAAAAATCTTGAAAAAAATCTAGAAAAAAAATCTAGAAAAAAAATCTAGAAAAAAATCTAGAAAAAAATTCTTGAAAAAAAATCTAGAAAAAAAATCTAGACAAAAAATCTAGAAAAAAAATCTAGACAAAAAATCTAGAAAAAAAATCTAGAAAAAAATCTAGAAAAAAATTCTTGAAAAAAAATCTAGAAAAAAAATCTAGAAAAAAAATCTAGAAAAAAATCTAGAAAAAAAATCTAGAAAAAAAATCTAGAAAAAAAATCTAGAAAAAAAATCTAGAAAAAAATCTAGAAATAAAATATATAAAATAAATCTAGAAAAAAATCTTGAAAAAAAATCTAGAAAAAAATCTAGAAAAAAAATCTAGAAAAAAAATCTAGAAAAAAAATCTAGACAAAAAATCTAGAAAAAAAATCTTGAAAAAAATCTAGAAAAAAAATCTAGAAAAAAAATCTAGAAAAAAATCTAGAAAAAAATTCTTGAAAAAAAATCTAGAAAAAAAATCTAGAAAAAAAATCTAGAAAAAAATCTAGAAAAAAAATCTAGAAAAAAAATCTAGAAAAAAAATCTAGAAAAAAAATCTAGAAAAAAATCTAGAAATAAAATCTATAAAAAAAATCTAGAAAAAAAATCTAGAAAAATATCTAGAAAAAAAATCTAGACAAAAAATCTAGAAAAAAAATCTAGAAAAAAATCTAGAAAAAAAATCTAGACAAAAAATCTAGAAAAAAAATCTTGAAAAAAATCTAGAAAAAAAATCTAGAAAAAAAATCTAGAAAAAAATCTAGAAAAAAATTCTTGAAAAAAAATCTAGAAAAAAAATCTAGAAAAAAAATCTAGAAAAAAATCTAGAAAAAAAATCTAGAAAAAAAATCTAGAAAAAAAATCTAGAAAAAAAATCTAGAAAAAAATCTAGAAATAAAATCTATAAAAAAAATCTAGAAAAAAAATCTAGAAAAATATCTAGAAAAAAAATCTAGACAAAAAATCTAGAAAAAAAATCTAGAAAAAAATCTAGAAAAAAAATCTTGAAAAAAAATCTAGAAAAAAAATCTTGAAAAAAAATCTAGAAAAAAATCTAGAAAAAAAATCTAGAAAAAAAATCTAGACAAAAAATCTAGAAAAAAAATCTAGACAAAAAATCTAGAAAAAAAATCTAGAAAAAAATCTAGAAAAAAAATCTAGAAAAAAAATCTAGAAAAGAATCTAGAAAAAAATTCTTGAAAAAAAATCTAGAAAAAAAATCTAGAAAAAAAATCTAGAAAAAAATCTAGAAAAAAAATCTAGAAAAAAAATCTAGAAAAAAATCTAGAAAAAAAATCTAGAAAAAAAATCTAGAAAAAAAATCTAGAAAAATATCTAGAAAAAAAATCTAGACAAAAAATCTAGAAAAAAAATCTAGAAAAAAATCTAGAAAAAAAATCTAGAAAAAAAATCTTGAAAAAAATCTAGAAAAAAGTCTAGAAAAAAAATCTAGAAAAAAAATCTAGAAAAAACATCTAGAAATAAAATCTATAAAAAAAATCTAGACAAAAAATCTAGAAAAAAAATATTGAAAAAAATCTAGAAAAAAAATATTGAAAAAAATCTAGAAAAAAAATCTAGAAAAAAAATCTAGAAAAAAAATCTAGAAAAAAAATCTAGAAAAAAATCTAGAAATAAAATCTATAAAATAAATCTAGAAAAAAATCTAGAAAAAAAATCTAGAAAAAAATCTAGAAAAAAAATCTAGAAAAAAAATCTAGACAAAAAATCTAGACAAAAAATCTAGAAAAAAAATCTTGGAAAAAATCTAGAAAAAAAATCTAGAAAAAAAATCTAGAAAAAAATCTAGAAAAAAATTCTTGAAAAAAAATCTAGAAAAAAAATCTAGACAAAAAATCTAGAAAAAAAATCTAGACAAAAAATCTAGAAAAAAAATCTAGAAAAAAATCTAGAAAAAAAATCTAGAAAAAAAATCTAGACAAAAAATCTAGAAAAAAAATATTGAAAAAAATCTAGAAAAAAAATCTAGAAAAAAAATCTAGAAAAAAAATCTAGACAAAAAATCTAGAAAAAAAATCTAGAAAAAAATCTAGAAAAAAAATCTAGAAAAAAAATCTAGAAAAAAATCTAGAAAAAAAATCTAGAAAAATATCTAGAAAAAAAATCTAGACAAAAAATCTAGAAAAAAAATCTTGAAAAAAATCTAGAAAAAAGTCTAGAAAAAAAATCTAGAAAAAAAATCTAGAAAAAACATCTAGAAATAAAATCTATAAAAAAAATCTAGACAAAAAATCTAGAAAAAAAATATTGAAAAAAATCTAGAAAAAAAATATTGAAAAAAATCTAGAAAAAAAATCTAGAAAAAAAATCTAGAAAAAAAATCTAGAAAAAAAATCTAGAAAAAAATCTAGAAATAAAATCTATAAAATAAATCTAGAAAAAAATCTAGAAAAAAAATCTAGAAAAAAATCTAGAAAAAAAATCTAGACAAAAAATCTAGACAAAAAATCTAGAAAAAAAATCTTGAAAAAAATCTAGAAAAAAAATCTAGAAAAAAAATCTAGAAAAAAATCTAGAAAAAAATTCTTGAAAAAAAATCTAGAAAAAAAATCTAGACAAAAAATCTAGAAAAAAAATCTAGACAAAAAATCTAGAAAAAAAATCTAGAAAAAAATCTAGAAAAAAAATCTAGAAAAAAAATCTAGACAAAAAATCTAGAAAAAAAATATTGAAAAAAATCTAGAAAAAAAATCTAGAAAAAAAATCTAGAAAAAAATCTAGAAAAAAAATCTAGAAAAAAATCTAGAAAAAAAATCTAGAAAAAAAATCTAGAAAAAAAATCTAGAAAAAAAATCTAGAAAAAAATCTAGAAATAAAATATATAAAATAAATCTAGAAAAAAATCTTGAAAAAAAATCTAGAAAAAAATCTAGAAAAAAAATCTAGAAAAAAAATCTAGAAAAAAAATCTAGACAAAAAATCTAGAAAAAAAATCTTGAAAAAAATCTAGAAAAAAAATCTAGAAAAAAAATCTAGAAAAAAATCTAGAAAAAAATTCTTGAAAAAAAATCTAGAAAAAAAATCTAGAAAAAAAATCTAGAAAAAAATCTAGAAAAAAAATCTAGAAAAAAAATCTAGAAAAAAAATCTTGAAAAAAATCTAGAAAAAAATCTAGAAAAAAAATCTAGAAAAAAAATCTAGACAAAAAATCTAGAAAAAAAATCTAGACAAAATCTAGAAAAAAAATCTAGAAAAAAATCTAGAAAAAAATCTAGAAAAAAAATCTAGAAAAAAATCTAGAAAAAAATTCTTGAAAAAAAATCTAGAAAAAAAATCTAGAAAAAAAATCTAGAAAAAATCTAGAAAAAAAATCTAGAAAAAAAATCTAGAAAAAAATCTAGAAAAAAAATTCTTGAAAAAAAATCTAGAAAAAAAATCTAGAAAAATATCTAGAAAAAAAATCTAGACAAAAAATCTAGAAAAAAAATCTAGAAAAAAATCTAGAAAAAAAATCTAGAAAAAAAATCTAGAAAAAGAATCTTGAAAAAAATCTAGAAAAAAAATCTAGAAAAAAAATCTAGAAAAAAATCTAGAAAAAAAATCTAGAAAAAAATTATTGAAAAAAAATCTAGAAAAAAAATTTAGAAAATAAATCTCGAAAAGAATCTAGAAAAAAAATCTAGAAAAAAAATCTAGAAAAAAATCTAGAAAAAAAATCTATTAAAAAAATCTAGAAAAAAAATCTAGAAAAAAATCTAGAAAAAAATCTAGAAAAAAAATCTAGAAAAAAAATCTAGAAAAAAATCTAGAAAAAAAATCTATAAAATAAATCTAGAAAAAAATCTAGAAAAAAAATCTAGAAAAAAATCTAGAAAAAAATCTAGAAAAAAAATCTAGAAAAAGAATCTTGAAAAAAATCTAGAAAAAAAATCTAGAAAAAAAATCTAGAAAAAAATCTAGAAAAAAAATCTAGACAAAAAATCTAGAAAAAAAATTTAGAAAATAAATCTCGAAAAGAATCTAGAAAAAAAATATAGAAAAAAAATCTAGAAAAAAATCTAGAAAAAAAATCTATTAAAAAAATCTAGAAAAAAAATCTAGAAAAAAATCTAGAAAAAAATCTAGAAAAAAAATCTAGAAAAAAAATCTAGAAAAAAAATCTAGAAAAAAAATCTAGAAAAAAATCTAGAAAAAAAATCTATAAAATAAATCTAGAAAAAAATCTAGAAAAAAAATCTAGAAAAAAAATCTAGAAAAAAATCTAGAAAAAAAATCTAGACAAAAAATCTAGAAAAAAAATCTTGAAAAAAATCTAGAAAAAAAATCTAGAAAAAAAATCTAGAAAAAAATCTAGAAAAAAATTCTTGAAAAAAAATCTAGAAAAAAAATCTAGAAAAAAAATCTAGAAAAAAATCTAGAAAAAAAATCTAGAAAAAAAATCTAGAAAAAAAATCTAGAAAAAAAATCTAGAAAAAAATCTAGAAAAAAAATCTAGAAAAAAAATCTTGAAAAAAATCTAGAAAAAAAATCTAGAAAAAAAATCTAGAAAAAAATCTAGAAAAAAATTCTTGAAAAAAAATCTAGAAAAAAAATCTAGAAAAAAAATCTAGAAAAAAATCTAGAAAAAAAATCTAGAAAAAAAATCTAGAAAAAAAATCTAGAAAAAAAATCTAGAAAAAAATCTAGAAAAAAAATCTAGAAAAAAAATCTAGAAAAAAATCTAGAAAAAAAATCTAGAAAAAAAATCTAGAAAAAAAATCTAGAAAAAAAATCTAGAAAAAAATCTAGAAAAAAAATCTAGAAAAAAAATCTAGAAAAAAATCTAGAAAAAAATTCTTGAAAAAAAATCTAGAAAAAAAATCTAGAAAAAAAATCTAGAAAAAAATCTAGAAAAAAAATCTTGAAAAAAAATCTAGAAAAAAAATCTTGAAAAAAAATCTAGAAAAAAATCTAGAAAAAAAATCTAGAAAAAAAATCTAGACAAAAAATCTAGAAAAAAAATCTAGACAAAAAATCTAGAAAAAAAATCTAGAAAAAAATCTAGAAAAAAAATCTAGAAAAAAAATCTAGAAAAAAAATCTAGAAAAAAAATCTAGAAAAAAATCTAGAAAAAAATTCTTGAAAAAAAATCTAGAAAAAAAATCTAGAAAAAAAATCTAGAAAAAAATCTAGAAAAAAAATCTAGAAAAAAATTATTGAAAAAAAATCTAGAAAAAAGATTTAGAAAATAAATCTCGAAAAGAATCTAGAAAAAAAATCTAGAAAAAAAATCTAGAAAAAAATCTAGAAAAAAAATCTAGAAAAAAAATCTAGAAAAAAAATCTAGAAAAAAATCTAGAAAAAAATCTAGAAAAAAAATCTAGAAAAAAAATCTAGAAAAAAAATCTAGAAAAAAAATCTATAAAATAAATCTAGAAAAAAATCTAGAAAAAAAATCTAGACAAAAAATCTAGAAAAAAAATCTTGAAAAAAATCTAGAAAAAAAATCTAGAAAAAAAATCTAGAAAAAAATCTAGAAAAAAATTCTTGAAAAAAAATCTAGAAAAAAAATCTAGAAAAATATCTAGAAAAAAAATCTAGACAAAAAATCTAGAAAAAAAATCTAGAAAAAAATCTAGAAAAAAAATCTAGAAAAAAAATCTAGAAAAAAATCTAGAAAAAAAATCTAGAAAAATATCTAGAAAAAAAATCTAGACAAAAAATCTAGAAAAAAAATCTTGAAAAAAATCTAGAAAAAAGTCTAGAAAAAAAATCTAGAAAAAAAATCTAGAAAAAACATCTAGAAATAAAATCTATAAAAAAAATCTAGACAAAAAATCTAGAAAAAAATCTAGAAAAAAATTCTTGAAAAAAAATCTAGAAAAAAAATCTAGAAAAAAAATCTAGAAAAAAATCTAGAAAAAAAATCTAGAAAAAAATTATTGAAAAAAAATCTAGAAAAAAGATTTAGAAAATAAATCTCGAAAAGAATCTAGAAAAAAAATCTAGAAAAAAAATCTAGAAAAAAATCTAGAAAAAAAATCTAGAAAAAAAATCTAGAAAAAAAATCTAGAAAAAAATCTAGAAAAAAATCTAGAAAAAAAATCTAGAAAAAAAATCTAGAAAAAAAATCTAGAAAAAAAATCTATAAAATAAATCTAGAAAAAAATCTAGAAAAAAAATCTAGACAAAAAATCTAGAAAAAAAATCTTGAAAAAAATCTAGAAAAAAAATCTAGAAAAAAAATCTAGAAAAAAATCTAGAAAAAAATTCTTGAAAAAAAATCTAGAAAAAAAATCTAGAAAAATATCTAGAAAAAAAATCTAGACAAAAAATCTAGAAAAAAAATCTAGAAAAAAATCTAGAAAAAAAATCTAGAAAAAAAATCTAGAAAAAAATCTAGAAAAAAAATCTAGAAAAATATCTAGAAAAAAAATCTAGACAAAAAATCTAGAAAAAAAATCTTGAAAAAAATCTAGAAAAAAGTCTAGAAAAAAAATCTAGAAAAAAAATCTAGAAAAAACATCTAGAAATAAAATCTATAAAAAAAATCTAGACAAAAAATCTAGAAAAAAAATATTGAAAAAAATCTAGAAAAAAAATATTGAAAAAAATCTAGAAAAAAAATCTAGAAAAAAAATCTAGAAAAAAAATCTAGAAAAAAAATCTAGAAAAAAATCTAGAAATAAAATCTATAAAATAAATCTAGAAAAAAATCTAGAAAAAAAATCTAGAAAAAAATCTAGAAAAAAAATCTAGAAAAAAAATCTAGACAAAAAATCTAGACAAAAAATCTAGAAAAAAAATCTTGAAAAAAATCTAGAAAAAAAATCTAGAAAAAAAATCTAGAAAAAAATCTAGAAAAAAATTCTTGAAAAAAAATCTAGAAAAAAAATCTAGACAAAAAATCTAGAAAAAAAATCTAGAAAAAAAATCTAGACAAAAAATCTAGAAAAAAAATATTGAAAAAAATCTAGAAAAAAAATCTAGAAAAAAAATCTAGAAAAAAAATCTAGACAAAAAATCTAGAAAAAAAATCTAGAAAAAAATCTAGAAAAAAAATCTAGAAAAAAAATCTAGAAAAAAATCTAGAAAAAAAATCTAGAAAAATATCTAGAAAAAAAATCTAGACAAAAAATCTAGAAAAAAAATCTTGAAAAAAATCTAGAAAAAAGTCTAGAAAAAAAATCTAGAAAAAAAATCTAGAAAAAACATCTAGAAATAAAATCTATAAAAAAAATCTAGACAAAAAATCTAGAAAAAAAATATTGAAAAAAATCTAGAAAAAAAATATTGAAAAAAATCTAGAAAAAAAATCTAGAAAAAAAATCTAGAAAAAAAATCTAGAAAAAAAATCTAGAAAAAAATCTAGAAATAAAATCTATAAAATAAATCTAGAAAAAAATCTAGAAAAAAAATCTAGAAAAAAATCTAGAAAAAAAATCTAGACAAAAAATCTAGACAAAAAATCTAGAAAAAAAATCTTGAAAAAAATCTAGAAAAAAAATCTAGAAAAAAAATCTAGAAAAAAATCTAGAAAAAAATTCTTGAAAAAAAATCTAGAAAAAAAATCTAGACAAAAAATCTAGAAAAAAAATCTAGACAAAAAATCTAGAAAAAAAATCTAGAAAAAAATCTAGAAAAAAATTCTTGAAAAAAAATCTAGAAAAAAAATCTAGAAAAAAAATCTAGAAAAAAATCTAGAAAAAAAATCTAGAAAAAAAATCTAGAAAAAAAATCTAGAAAAAAAATCTAGAAAAAAATCTAGAAATAAAATATATAAAATAAATCTAGAAAAAAATCTTGAAAAAAAATCTAGAAAAAAATCTAGAAAAAAAATCTAGAAAAAAAATCTAGAAAAAAAATCTAGACAAAAAATCTAGAAAAAAAATCTTGAAAAAAATCTAGAAAAAAAATCTAGAAAAAAAATCTAGAAAAAAATCTAGAAAAAAATTCTTGAAAAAAAATCTAGAAAAAAAATCTAGAAAAAAAATCTAGAAAAAAATCTAGAAAAAAAATCTAGAAAAAAAATCTAGAAAAAAAATCTAGAAAAAAAATCTAGAAAAAAATCTAGAAATAAAATCTATAAAAAAAATCTAGAAAAAAAATCTAGAAAAATATCTAGAAAAAAAATCTAGACAAAAAATCTAGAAAAAAAATCTAGAAAAAAATCTAGAAAAAAAATCTAGACAAAAAATCTAGAAAAAAAATCTTGAAAAAAATCTAGAAAAAAAATCTAGAAAAAAAATCTAGAAAAAAATCTAGAAAAAAATTCTTGAAAAAAAATCTAGAAAAAAAATCTAGAAAAAAAATCTAGAAAAAAATCTAGAAAAAAAATCTAGAAAAAAAATCTAGAAAAAAAATCTAGAAAAAAAATCTAGAAAAAAATCTAGAAATAAAATCTATAAAAAAAATCTAGAAAAAAAATCTAGAAAAATATCTAGAAAAAAAATCTAGACAAAAAATCTAGAAAAAAAATCTAGAAAAAAATCTAGAAAAAAAATCTTGAAAAAAAATCTAGAAAAAAAATCTTGAAAAAAAATCTAGAAAAAAATCTAGAAAAAAAATCTAGAAAAAAAATCTAGACAAAAAATCTAGAAAAAAAATCTAGACAAAAAATCTAGAAAAAAAATCTAGAAAAAAATCTAGAAAAAAAATCTAGAAAAAAAATCTAGAAAAGAATCTAGAAAAAAATTCTTGAAAAAAAATCTAGAAAAAAAATCTAGAAAAAAAATCTAGAAAAAAATCTAGAAAAAAAATCTAGAAAAAAAATCTAGAAAAAAATCTAGAAAAAAAATCTAGAAAAAAAATCTAGAAAAAAAATCTAGAAAAATATCTAGAAAAAAAATCTAGACAAAAAATCTAGAAAAAAAATCTAGAAAAAAATCTAGAAAAAAAATCTAGAAAAAAAATCTAGAAAAAAATCTAGAAAAAAAATCTAGAAAAATATCTAGAAAAAAAATCTAGACAAAAAATCTAGAAAAAAAATCTTGAAAAAAATCTAGAAAAAAGTCTAGAAAAAAAATCTAGAAAAAAAATCTAGAAAAAACATCTAGAAATAAAATCTATAAAAAAAATCTAGACAAAAAATCTAGAAAAAAAATATTGAAAAAAATCTAGAAAAAAAATATTGAAAAAAATCTAGAAAAAAAATCTAGAAAAAAAATCTAGAAAAAAAATCTAGAAAAAAAATCTAGAAAAAAATCTAGAAATAAAATCTATAAAATAAATCTAGAAAAAAATCTAGAAAAAAAATCTAGAAAAAAATCTAGAAAAAAAATCTAGAAAAAAAATCTAGACAAAAAATCTAGACAAAAAATCTAGAAAAAAAATCTTGGAAAAAATCTAGAAAAAAAATCTAGAAAAAAAATCTAGAAAAAAATCTAGAAAAAAATTCTTGAAAAAAAATCTAGAAAAAAAATCTAGACAAAAAATCTAGAAAAAAAATCTAGACAAAAAATCTAGAAAAAAAATCTAGAAAAAAATCTAGAAAAAAAATCTAGAAAAAAAATCTAGACAAAAAATCTAGAAAAAAAATATTGAAAAAAATCTAGAAAAAAAATCTAGAAAAAAAATCTAGAAAAAAAATCTAGACAAAAAATCTAGAAAAAAAATCTAGAAAAAAATCTAGAAAAAAAATCTAGAAAAAAAATCTAGAAAAAAATCTAGAAAAAAAATCTAGAAAAATATCTAGAAAAAAAATCTAGACAAAAAATCTAGAAAAAAAATCTTGAAAAAAATCTAGAAAAAAGTCTAGAAAAAAAATCTAGAAAAAAAATCTAGAAAAAACATCTAGAAATAAAATCTATAAAAAAAATCTAGACAAAAAATCTAGAAAAAAAATATTGAAAAAAATCTAGAAAAAAAATATTGAAAAAAATCTAGAAAAAAAATCTAGAAAAAAAATCTAGAAAAAAAATCTAGAAAAAAAATCTAGAAAAAAATCTAGAAATAAAATCTATAAAATAAATCTAGAAAAAAATCTAGAAAAAAAATCTAGAAAAAAATCTAGAAAAAAAATCTAGACAAAAAATCTAGACAAAAAATCTAGAAAAAAAATCTTGAAAAAAATCTAGAAAAAAAATCTAGAAAAAAAATCTAGAAAAAAATCTAGAAAAAAATTCTTGAAAAAAAATCTAGAAAAAAAATCTAGACAAAAAATCTAGAAAAAAAATCTAGACAAAAAATCTAGAAAAAAAATCTAGAAAAAAATCTAGAAAAAAAATCTAGAAAAAAAATCTAGACAAAAAATCTAGAAAAAAAATATTGAAAAAAATCTAGAAAAAAAATCTAGAAAAAAAATCTAGAAAAAAATCTAGAAAAAAAATCTAGAAAAAAATCTAGAAAAAAAATCTAGAAAAAAAATCTAGAAAAAAAATCTAGAAAAAAAATCTAGAAAAAAATCTAGAAATAAAATATATAAAATAAATCTAGAAAAAAATCTTGAAAAAAAATCTAGAAAAAAATCTAGAAAAAAAATCTAGAAAAAAAATCTAGAAAAAAAATCTAGACAAAAAATCTAGAAAAAAAATCTTGAAAAAAATCTAGAAAAAAAATCTAGAAAAAAAATCTAGAAAAAAATCTAGAAAAAAATTCTTGAAAAAAAATCTAGAAAAAAAATCTAGAAAAAAAATCTAGAAAAAAATCTAGAAAAAAAATCTAGAAAAAAAATCTAGAAAAAAAATCTTGAAAAAAAATCTAGAAAAAAATCTAGAAAAAAAATCTAGAAAAAAAATCTAGACAAAAAATCTAGAAAAAAAATCTAGACAAAATCTAGAAAAAAAATCTAGAAAAAAATCTAGAAAAAAATCTAGAAAAAAAATCTAGAAAAAAATCTAGAAAAAAATTCTTGAAAAAAAATCTAGAAAAAAAATCTAGAAAAAAAATCTAGAAAAAATCTAGAAAAAAAATCTAGAAAAAAAATCTAGAAAAAAATCTAGAAAAAAAATTCTTGAAAAAAAATCTAGAAAAAAAATCTAGAAAAATATCTAGAAAAAAAATCTAGACAAAAAATCTAGAAAAAAAATCTAGAAAAAAATCTAGAAAAAAAATCTAGAAAAAAAATCTAGAAAAAGAATCTTGAAAAAAATCTAGAAAAAAAATCTAGAAAAAAAATCTAGAAAAAAATCTAGAAAAAAAATCTAGAAAAAAATTATTGAAAAAAAATCTAGAAAAAAAATTTAGAAAATAAATCTCGAAAAGAATCTAGAAAAAAAATCTAGAAAAAAAATCTAGAAAAAAATCTAGAAAAAAAATCTATTAAAAAAATCTAGAAAAAAAATCTAGAAAAAAATCTAGAAAAAAATCTAGAAAAAAAATCTAGAAAAAAAATCTAGAAAAAAATCTAGAAAAAAAATCTATAAAATAAATCTAGAAAAAAATCTAGAAAAAAAATCTAGAAAAAAATCTAGAAAAAAATCTAGAAAAAAAATCTAGAAAAAGAATCTTGAAAAAAATCTAGAAAAAAAATCTAGAAAAAAAATCTAGAAAAAAATCTAGAAAAAAAATCTAGACAAAAAATCTAGAAAAAAAATTTAGAAAATAAATCTCGAAAAGAATCTAGAAAAAAAATATAGAAAAAAAATCTAGAAAAAAATCTAGAAAAAAAATCTATTAAAAAAATCTAGAAAAAAAATCTAGAAAAAAATCTAGAAAAAAATCTAGAAAAAAAATCTAGAAAAAAAATCTAGAAAAAAAATCTAGAAAAAAAATCTAGAAAAAAATCTAGAAAAAAAATCTATAAAATAAATCTAGAAAAAAATCTAGAAAAAAAATCTAGAAAAAAAATCTAGAAAAAAATCTAGAAAAAAAATCTAGACAAAAAATCTAGAAAAAAAATCTTGAAAAAAATCTAGAAAAAAAATCTAGAAAAAAAATCTAGAAAAAAATCTAGAAAAAAATTCTTGAAAAAAAATCTAGAAAAAAAATCTAGAAAAAAAATCTAGAAAAAAATCTAGAAAAAAAATCTAGAAAAAAAATCTAGAAAAAAAATCTAGAAAAAAAATCTAGAAAAAAATCTAGAAAAAAAATCTAGAAAAAAAATCTTGAAAAAAATCTAGAAAAAAAATCTAGAAAAAAAATCTAGAAAAAAATCTAGAAAAAAATTCTTGAAAAAAAATCTAGAAAAAAAATCTAGAAAAAAAATCTAGAAAAAAATCTAGAAAAAAAATCTAGAAAAAAAATCTAGAAAAAAAATCTAGAAAAAAAATCTAGAAAAAAATCTAGAAAAAAAATCTAGAAAAAAAATCTAGAAAAAAATCTAGAAAAAAAATCTAGAAAAAAAATCTAGAAAAAAAATCTAGAAAAAAAATCTAGAAAAAAATCTAGAAAAAAAATCTAGAAAAAAAATCTAGAAAAAAATCTAGAAAAAAAATCTTGAAAAAAAATCTAGAAAAAAAATCTTGAAAAAAAATCTAGAAAAAAATCTAGAAAAAAAATCTAGAAAAAAAATCTAGACAAAAAATCTAGAAAAAAAATCTAGACAAAAAATCTAGAAAAAAAATCTAGAAAAAAATCTAGAAAAAAAATCTAGAAAAAAAATCTAGAAAAAAAATCTAGAAAAAAAATCTAGAAAAAAATCTAGAAAAAAATTCTTGAAAAAAAATCTAGAAAAAAAATCTAGAAAAAAAATCTAGAAAAAAATCTAGAAAAAAAATCTTGAAAAAAAATCTAGAAAAAAAATCTTGAAAAAAAATCTAGAAAAAAATCTAGAAAAAAAATCTAGAAAAAAAATCTAGACAAAAAATCTAGAAAAAAAATCTAGACAAAAAATCTAGAAAAAAAATCTAGAAAAAAATCTAGAAAAAAAATCTAGAAAAAAAATCTAGAAAAAAAATCTAGAAAAAAAATCTAGAAAAAAATCTAGAAAAAAATTCTTGAAAAAAAATCTAGAAAAAAAATCTAGAAAAAAAATCTAGAAAAAAATCTAGAAAAAAAATCTAGAAAAAAATTATTGAAAAAAAATCTAGAAAAAAGATTTAGAAAATAAATCTCGAAAAGAATCTAGAAAAAAAATCTAGAAAAAAAATCTAGAAAAAAATCTAGAAAAAAAATCTAGAAAAAAAATCTAGAAAAAAAATCTAGAAAAAAATCTAGAAAAAAATCTAGAAAAAAAATCTAGAAAAAAAATCTAGAAAAAAAATCTAGAAAAAAAATCTAGAAAAAAATCTAGAAAAAAAATCTATAAAATAAATCTAGAAAAAAATCTAGAAAAAAAATCTAGAAAAAAAATCTAGAAAAAAATCTAGAAAAAAAATCTAGAAAAATATCTAGAAAAAAAATCTAGACAAAAAATCTAGAAAAAAAATCTTGAAAAAAATCTAGAAAAAAGTCTAGAAAAAAAATCTAGAAAAAAAATCTAGAAAAAACATCTAGAAATAAAATCTATAAAAAAAATCTAGAAAAAAAATCTAGAAAAAAATCTAGAAATAAAATCTATAAAAAAAATCTAGAAAAAAAATCTAGAAAAAAAATCTAGAAAAAAAATCTAGAAAAAAAATCTAGAAAAAAATCTAGAAATAAAATATATAAAATAAATCTAGAAAAAAATCTTGAAAAAAAATCTAGAAAAAAATCTAGAAAAAAAATCTAGAAAAAAAATCTAGAAAAAAAATCTAGACAAAAAATCTAGAAAAAAAATCTTGAAAAAAATCTAGAAAAAAAATCTAGAAAAAAAATCTAGAAAAAAATCTAGAAAAAAATTCTTGAAAAAAAATCTAGAAAAAAAATCTAGAAAAAAAATCTAGAAAAAAATCTAGAAAAAAAATCTAGAAAAAAAATCTAGAAAAAAAATCTAGACAAAAAATCTAGAAAAAAAATATTGAAAAAAATCTAGAAAAAAAATCTAGAAAAAAAATCTAGAAAAAAAATCTAGACAAAAAATCTAGAAAAAAAATCTAGAAAAAAATCTAGAAAAAAAATCTAGAAAAAAAATCTAGAAAAAAATCTAGAAAAAAAATCTAGAAAAATATCTAGAAAAAAAATCTAGACAAAAAATCTAGAAAAAAAATCTTGAAAAAAATCTAGAAAAAAGTCTAGAAAAAAAATCTAGAAAAAAAATCTAGAAAAAACATCTAGAAATAAAATCTATAAAAAAAATCTAGACAAAAAATCTAGAAAAAAAATATTGAAAAAAATCTAGAAAAAAAATATTGAAAAAAATCTAGAAAAAAAATCTAGAAAAAAAATCTAGAAAAAAAATCTAGAAAAAAAATCTAGAAAAAAATCTAGAAATAAAATCTATAAAATAAATCTAGAAAAAAATCTAGAAAAAAAATCTAGAAAAAAATCTAGAAAAAAAATCTAGACAAAAAATCTAGACAAAAAATCTAGAAAAAAAATCTTGAAAAAAATCTAGAAAAAAAATCTAGAAAAAAAATCTAGAAAAAAATCTAGAAAAAAATTCTTGAAAAAAAATCTAGAAAAAAAATCTAGACAAAAAATCTAGAAAAAAAATCTAGACAAAAAATCTAGAAAAAAAATCTAGAAAAAAATCTAGAAAAAAAATCTAGAAAAAAAATCTAGACAAAAAATCTAGAAAAAAAATATTGAAAAAAATCTAGAAAAAAAATCTAGAAAAAAAATCTAGAAAAAAATCTAGAAAAAAAATCTAGAAAAAAATCTAGAAAAAAAATCTAGAAAAAAAATCTAGAAAAAAAATCTAGAAAAAAAATCTAGAAAAAAATCTAGAAATAAAATATATAAAATAAATCTAGAAAAAAATCTTGAAAAAAAATCTAGAAAAAAATCTAGAAAAAAAATCTAGAAAAAAAATCTAGAAAAAAAATCTAGACAAAAAATCTAGAAAAAAAATCTTGAAAAAAATCTAGAAAAAAATCTAGAAAAAAAATCTAGAAAAAAAATCTAGACAAAAAATCTAGAAAAAAAATCTAGACAAAATCTAGAAAAAAAATCTAGAAAAAAATCTAGAAAAAAATCTAGAAAAAAAATCTAGAAAAAAATCTAGAAAAAAATTCTTGAAAAAAAATCTAGAAAAAAAATCTAGAAAAAAAATCTAGAAAAAATCTAGAAAAAAAATCTAGAAAAAAAATCTAGAAAAAAATCTAGAAAAAAAATTCTTGAAAAAAAATCTAGAAAAAAAATCTAGAAAAATATCTAGAAAAAAAATCTAGACAAAAAATCTAGAAAAAAAATCTAGAAAAAAATCTAGAAAAAAAATCTAGAAAAAAAATCTAGAAAAAGAATCTTGAAAAAAATCTAGAAAAAAAATCTAGAAAAAAAATCTAGAAAAAAATCTAGAAAAAAAATCTAGAAAAAAATTATTGAAAAAAAATCTAGAAAAAAAATTTAGAAAATAAATCTCGAAAAGAATCTAGAAAAAAAATCTAGAAAAAAAATCTAGAAAAAAATCTAGAAAAAAAATCTATTAAAAAAATCTAGAAAAAAAATCTAGAAAAAAATCTAGAAAAAAATCTAGAAAAAAAATCTAGAAAAAAAATCTAGAAAAAAAATCTAGAAAAAAAATCTAGAAAAAAATCTAGAAAAAAAATCTATAAAATAAATCTAGAAAAAAATCTAGAAAAAAAATCTAGAAAAAAAATCTAGAAAAAAATCTAGAAAAAAAATCTAGACAAAAAATCTAGAAAAAAAATCTTGAAAAAAATCTAGAAAAAAAATCTAGAAAAAAAATCTAGAAAAAAATCTAGAAAAAAATTCTTGAAAAAAAATCTAGAAAAAAAATCTAGAAAAAAAATCTAGAAAAAAATCTAGAAAAAAAATCTAGAAAAAAAATCTAGAAAAAAAATCTAGAAAAAAAATCTAGAAAAAAATCTAGAAAAAAAATCTAGAAAAAAAATCTTGAAAAAAATCTAGAAAAAAAATCTAGAAAAAAAATCTAGAAAAAAATCTAGAAAAAAATTCTTGAAAAAAAATCTAGAAAAAAAATCTAGAAAAAAAATCTTGAAAAAAAATCTAGAAAAAAATCTAGAAAAAAAATCTAGAAAAAAAATCTAGACAAAAAATCTAGAAAAAAAATCTAGACAAAATCTAGAAAAAAAATCTAGAAAAAAATCTAGAAAAAAATCTAGAAAAAAAATCTAGAAAAAAATCTAGAAAAAAATTCTTGAAAAAAAATCTAGAAAAAAAATCTAGAAAAAAAATCTAGAAAAAATCTAGAAAAAAAATCTAGAAAAAAAATCTAGAAAAAAATCTAGAAAAAAAATTCTTGAAAAAAAATCTAGAAAAAAAATCTAGAAAAATATCTAGAAAAAAAATCTAGACAAAAAATCTAGAAAAAAAATCTAGAAAAAAATCTAGAAAAAAAATCTAGAAAAAAAATCTAGAAAAAGAATCTTGAAAAAAATCTAGAAAAAAAATCTAGAAAAAAAATCTAGAAAAAAATCTAGAAAAAAAATCTAGAAAAAAATTATTGAAAAAAAATCTAGAAAAAAAATTTAGAAAATAAATCTCGAAAAGAATCTAGAAAAAAAATCTAGAAAAAAAATCTAGAAAAAAATCTAGAAAAAAAATCTATTAAAAAAATCTAGAAAAAAAATCTAGAAAAAAATCTAGAAAAAAATCTAGAAAAAAAATCTAGAAAAAAAATCTAGAAAAAAAATCTAGAAAAAAAATCTAGAAAAAAATCTAGAAAAAAAATCTATAAAATAAATCTAGAAAAAAATCTAGAAAAAAAATCTAGAAAAAAAATCTAGAAAAAAATCTAGAAAAAAAATCTAGACAAAAAATCTAGAAAAAAAATCTTGAAAAAAATCTAGAAAAAAAATCTAGAAAAAAAATCTAGAAAAAAATCTAGAAAAAAATTCTTGAAAAAAAATCTAGAAAAAAAATCTAGAAAAAAAATCTAGAAAAAAATCTAGAAAAAAAATCTAGAAAAAAAATCTAGAAAAAAAATCTAGAAAAAAAATCTAGAAAAAAATCTAGAAAAAAAATCTAGAAAAAAAATCTTGAAAAAAATCTAGAAAAAAAATCTAGAAAAAAAATCTAGAAAAAAATCTAGAAAAAAATTCTTGAAAAAAAATCTAGAAAAAAAATCTAGAAAAAAAATCTAGAAAAAAATCTAGAAAAAAAATCTAGAAAAAAAATCTAGAAAAAAAATCTAGAAAAAAAATCTAGAAAAAAATCTAGAAAAAAAATCTAGAAAAAAAATCTAGAAAAAAATCTAGAAAAAAAATCTAGAAAAAAAATCTAGAAAAAAAATCTAGAAAAAAAATCTAGAAAAAAATCTAGAAAAAAAATCTAGAAAAAAAATCTAGAAAAAAATCTAGAAAAAAAATCTTGAAAAAAAATCTAGAAAAAAAATCTTGAAAAAAAATCTAGAAAAAAATCTAGAAAAAAAATCTAGAAAAAAAATCTAGACAAAAAATCTAGAAAAAAAATCTAGACAAAAAATCTAGAAAAAAAATCTAGAAAAAAATCTAGAAAAAAAATCTAGAAAAAAAATCTAGAAAAAAAATCTAGAAAAAAAATCTAGAAAAAAATCTAGAAAAAAATTCTTGAAAAAAAATCTAGAAAAAAAATCTAGAAAAAAAATCTAGAAAAAAATCTAGAAAAAAAATCTTGAAAAAAAATCTAGAAAAAAAATCTTGAAAAAAAATCTAGAAAAAAATCTAGAAAAAAAATCTAGAAAAAAAATCTAGACAAAAAATCTAGAAAAAAAATCTAGACAAAAAATCTAGAAAAAAAATCTAGAAAAAAATCTAGAAAAAAAATCTAGAAAAAAAATCTAGAAAAAAAATCTAGAAAAAAAATCTAGAAAAAAATCTAGAAAAAAATTCTTGAAAAAAAATCTAGAAAAAAAATCTAGAAAAAAAATCTAGAAAAAAATCTAGAAAAAAAATCTAGAAAAAAATTATTGAAAAAAAATCTAGAAAAAAGATTTAGAAAATAAATCTCGAAAAGAATCTAGAAAAAAAATCTAGAAAAAAAATCTAGAAAAAAATCTAGAAAAAAAATCTAGAAAAAAAATCTAGAAAAAAAATCTAGAAAAAAATCTAGAAAAAAATCTAGAAAAAAAATCTAGAAAAAAAATCTAGAAAAAAAATCTAGAAAAAAAATCTAGAAAAAAATCTAGAAAAAAAATCTATAAAATAAATCTAGAAAAAAATCTAGAAAAAAAATCTAGAAAAAAAATCTAGAAAAAAATCTAGAAAAA